>NC_043700.1:24476632-24519973 GCF_006229205.1 Suricata suricatta
ACCCCTCCGGCCTCTCCGCGGGGCTCCCCTCCTGCAGCGGGACGGCGGACACTCCGCTAGCGCCGGCCACGGCCACGGCCACGCTCGGCGGCCACGTAGAAGTGCTCCGCCGCGCTGCACTACAGGGTCCGCGAACTTTTATGAGCCTGGAAGGCTCCTTCCTAGACTCTGCAGTCAAATGCTCTACCCCTGCTCCTTCCTAGACTCAGATCCCGCAGGTCTGGGATGGGGATGCGGGTGGGGGAGGGGGAGGGGGCTGAAAGCCTTGAGCAAAATCATCCTCGGGTGATGCCGCGCCTGCTGGTCCTCAGACCTCACTTTGAAACACCAAACCGAGGACAGCACTGCGGCCGCGGGTCTCGGGGAGCTATTCTCTGCGAGGACTCCTGTCGGCCTCCGGTCTTCCCAGCGCACCCGGGCTGAGCCAGGCCCTCCCGAGGGCGGTCTGAGGATCAGTCGTCTCGTCTCAGCGGAGTGTAAATACAAAGAGTCACGGCACAAAAGCCCCAAGAAACACCATTCGGCTTTCAGTCAGTGTCCCCGCAGGGGTGGAATGCTTTCCTAAACATGGGACAGGGACATGGCTCACATCTGGCGGCTCCAAGCCAGAGTCCAACGAAATTCCTATAAGGTCGTAGACTTACAGGGCTGGAAGCATTTGGAGGTCATTTTATCCAAATGCTACCATCCGGGGATGAGTTGATGGATTAAAAAAAAAAAAAAAAAGGGAGAGAGTTGGTGACACATTAGCAAAGTCATAGAGCCCCCTCCCACCCCTTATGTAGCTAAGCTGTGGCATTCCTTCTTTCCAGTACACCAGGGGATGTGAGTGTCAGATTCTTGGAGAGAAAACCAAGAGTTAGAATTTAGAATGTAAAACTGGCAAGGAACATTTATAGTGTTGGGAAGTGCCAGGCGGCAATAAAACACCAGGAAAAAAAAATAGAAACAGAAAACTGAATCGCAAAGTGCCTTCTTAGATTTTATTTGCAACACAGTACTCCGACAGCTTTCTCTTAAATCATACCTCCTCTTCATGTTCACTGCTGGCCCCGTCAAATCACACTTTGAAGATATCGGAATGCCTTATGGTCTGAAGTTGTCTTTAAATTCGTTGTATGCTCTGATTACATAAGCCACTTAAAAGGACCCTTCTGTGTTTAACAAAAAGATATCATATGGATTTCTGCGGAAATGTTGTCGCTTTGGAACCAGATTCTCTAGGATGCTTCACGGTGTTCGGTGGCACAATAGAGCAACTCAGAGTTTTAAGAATATAGACTGGTTTTCCTCCCAGATAGGCACTGATGTTGGTGGGAAGCAGCCGGAACTGCAGTGTGGGAGATCTGGGTTCAAATCTCAGCTGAGTGAGATTTGTAACTACAAATGGCAAGTGTATTGTTAGCATCGGCTGCTAATAACCCACACTGGCGGAGAAAGCCACAGACAGGGGTGATATAAGTAAGGATTTCAGTAGCATTTATATCTGGCTTTAAATCCTTACATTCTGACTCATTCTTCCTTGGTGACATGCGTGGTCCTGCTCTCCTGTGGCTCTCCCCACATTTCACATTTCCAATCTGTTCTGTCAGCCTGTGGTGAGCAGAGTAATGCCCCCGCCCAACACATGCACCACCTGAAAAAGGTAATAATGTTCTAATCCCCAGAATGTGTAAATTGTGATTTACTGTGGTTTTGGTGGCAGGATATGAAGACAATCTGGCCTCACACAGATATGTGGTGCCTACCTTTGCAAAGGGTACCTAAATGTAGATATTCTTCTCTGGTTTTTTTTCTTAACATTTATTTATTATTGAGAGACAGAGAGCGACAGAGCATGGGCATGGGAGGGGCAGAAAGAGGGGGAGACATAGAATCTGAAGCAGGGTCCAGGCCCTGAGCTGTCAGCACAGAGCCTGACTCAGGGCTCAAACTCAGAAACTGGGAGAGCATGATCTGAACTGAAGCCGGATGTTCAACCGAGCCACCCAGGTGCCCCAATATCCTTCTTTGATACCGTAATTTTCTTCCTCCTACAAAATATATGTCCTAGCTCCCAGTACCTCAGAATGCGACCTAATTTGGAAATATGGTCTATGCAGATTTACTCAAGTTCAGGTGAGGGCATTAGAGTCAGCTCCAATCCAATATGACTGGAGTCCTTATAAAAGAGTAATGTGGATGCAGACATTATAGGAGACAATGTGAAGAGACATAGGGAGAAGGCCGCAGGAGGATGGAGGCACATATAGGAATTATACTTCTACAAGCCAAGGAGCATCTGAAGCTATCAGAAGCTAGGAGAGGCATGAGGATCCTTCTAGAGGTTTCAGAGAGAGCTCGTACCCCTTGATTGCAAACTTCAGGCCTCCAGAACCGTGAGGCAATAAATTTCTGTTTTTCCAAGCAACCTAGTTGCTGGTAGTTTGCTGTGTCAGCCTTATGAAGTTGCTATAGATACGAAGACCAAAATTTAAGAATGGTAATTTCTTAAAGGTTAATTGCAGTATGGAATCTGAAACCACGTCAAAGGCCATTTCATACTGTTCTTATTAAAATCAACTCACCTATTTTGTACGTTGAGTGGATCTTTCACCCATGCATGACTTTGTAACATCGTGCATGAATCATTTGGAAAATATGGGTTCATTAAGTTATGCTGATATTCCAAATGTTGACAGCCTCTATCATAGAATATTTTTTAAATCACATTTGTTGGGGTGCCTGGGTGGCTGAGTCTGTTAAGCATCTGACTTTGGTTCAGGTCACAATCTCACAGTTCGTGAGTTCAAGCCCCACATCGGGCTCTGTGCTGACAGCTCAAAGCCTGGAGCCTTTTTCAGATTCAGTGTCTCACTTTCTTTCTACTTAATATATGACCCGGTGATCCCTCTTCTAGATGTTTAATGAAAAGAAATGAAAACATGTGTTCATACAAAGACTTTTACATGAATTTTATAGCAGCTTTATTCTCTCTAGCCCAGAATTGTACTAATGCAGATATTGACCAACAGTGGGTCGACAGTGTGTAAAGTATATCCACACAACAGAATACTATTCAGGAAAAAAAGAATAAATTACAGATAGGCCCAAATTATTCTCAAACCATTGTATTAAGCAAAAAAAGACAAAGAGAAGAGTCCATATTGTATGATTCCATTTATATGAAGGTCTAGAACAGGCAAAACTAAGCAACAGAATTCAGACCAATGGTTCACTGGGGCTGATAGGGGTGATAGGGACTGAAAAGGTATAAAAGGAAACTTTTGGAGGTGATCATGCATGGGACAGCCATTGCACAGGTGTGTTCATTTGTTAAAACTCATTAGACTATTAATGTCCTCTTAAAATGAGGACATTTTATTGTAAACTATAGCTCAATAGATGCTTTTTTTTCTTTTTAAGTGTTACACTAAGCCATTTTTTTAAACTGAGATCTAGTACACTTTTAAAAGAAAACTAATTTAGAAACTATTAAAGCTATTACTGATTAAAGAAAAATTTGGAAATAATTCCAATTTATCTCACAAATTTGTGTAATTTTAACACTTCATAACAGATGTATTGCATATGAAAGTGGAAGTTAAAAGTCTAAACACAATAAGGCGAAATATATCAAGTAGTTCAAAAAACATAATACTGAATAACAAGTACAGTTTATTTTCATAAGGCAAAGTTCATTTATCATTAGGAAATCTTTAATGTAATAATTACCTCAACAATTAAAGAATTAATATTATATTCTCCATATGATTTGTAAATATATGCTCAAAACCTTCAATGAAATTCAGCAGCCATTCCTATAAGACAGGAAAGCAAAACAGGCAGTAGAGTAAAATGTATTATAAAAAAAGAAAATATTTCATATACCAATCTGCTATATCCAGAAAACTTAATAAGCTAAGCTAAACTAAACTAAGCTAAACTAAAATTAGTAAGAAAATTTGCTAACATGGGTGCAAAAAATACAACAGTATCTTCTCTTGATGAAAGCAAAAGAGCAATTGAAATGGGAATATTAAAAATTTTTAAATAACAAAATCTATAAAATACTTAGAATAAAAAAGGTGCAGGATATATATTGGAATTATTAAAACTTACTGTATTTTATTAATATTAAATAGAATATATAGTAGGGGCACCTGGGTGGCTCAGTCAGTTAAGCATCTGACTTCAGCTCAGGTCACAGTCTTATGGTTTGTGGGTTCGAGCCCCATCTCGGGCTCTGTGCTGACAGCTCAGAGCCTGGAGCCTGCTTCAGATTCTGTGTCTCCCTCTCTCTCTGTCCCTCCCCTGCTCATGGTCTGTCTCTCAAAAATAAATCAATGTTAAAAAAGTTTAATACAATATACAGTAAATGTTACATATTGCATTATAATATAATATTTCTATTAATATTAAAATAGTTTATTATAATATTTCCATTAATATCAATAGAAAGATACATGTTTCTAGATATAAATCTTAATTTCAATAGACATTTTTTAAAGTTACCTGAACAACAAATTACTCAAAATATTTAAAGATTTTTCCTAAACAGGCAGGCAGTTTTCAAAGGTTCATGCTAATCAAATTATTACACAACATTTTACTGTAATTATCTCTTTACATTTCTGTTCCCCAACACCCTTGAGCTTTTTAGTTCAAGGTAAGAACCTTTTCTTAATCATCTTTGAGCTCCATCATCAAGCACATTTTTCATGTAAGCTAGATGATGTAAGCATATAAGCAAAGAATCTATGATTGTTAAATGAGTAACTTCTAAAGAGGACCCAACTGTTCTGTTGCTGCTGAGGACAGTTTCCTTCTACAACATTCCAAGTTCTCCAGAAATTGATGGTCAAAAGCTTAAACTTTGGTGTGGCCCAACAAGGCACATCTTGTAGTCATCTACCACGGCTAACTGAACCAGTTGCAGTGACTAATTCTCTGTGTCAAATTTAAGATACTAAGAGAAGCCCAGATGGCTGGTTAAACATTATTTCTAGGTGTGTCTGTGAGGATGTTCCTGGAAGAGATTAGCATTTGAAGCTGTAGACTGAGCAAACACTACCCTTGCCAATGTGGGCTGATGTCCAATCCGTTGAGGACTCCAATAAGAACTGAAAGATAGAGGAAGTTGTGAATTCTCTTCCTTTTTGAGATGGGACACCCATCTTCTCCTGCACTCCAACATCAGAACTTCTGTCTCTCTTTGGGCTCTAGGACTTACATCAGCATCACCCTGGCTTTCTCGTTCTCCGGATTTCAGATGGCGTATCGTGGTATATATGAACTCCCATAATCATGTGAGCCAATTCCCATAATAAATCTCCTCTTGTCCATATACCTATATCTCTATTTATATATCCTATTGGTTCTGTTTCTTTGGAGAACCCTGCCTAATCCATCAGCGTCATGAAATGAATGGGTACCATCCTGAAGTTGAACTGTATATATGAAACCAAACTCTGGACTTCAAAATCTGGAGTTCTATTGGGTAATTTTAGGCATCTTCAAGAGCATGCCTAGAAAAACCTTATGTTTTCCTACATACCTTACCAGGAGATTTGCATTTATGGTTATACCCACAAATTTCAACCCATATAAAGAAAACAAGACAGAAGAATTATGTAATATAATTTGCAATGCTGAACTCTTACAACTGGGATCTATTATGCAGTTATTCTGAAACTTCATATTTTCACTGTTTTTTTTTGAAATGCAGTGTCTGGTGACAATGAGCCAGTATCTTAGCAACCAGTGTCTTGCATGTATGATATACTCAATAAATATTGAATTAAGTTGAGCCACTGTTTATTGTTCCACTGGTTAGGGTTTTCTTTTCTTATTTTTGACTTTTTAAATTAATGCCTCAGCCTTCTGATCAGCTCTAGAAAATAAAGGTTGTTTTATGAAAAATAACATGCTTTATGAATTTAGTTGACTAGTACTAGTAACTGCACTCACTCTCAGCTCTAATTGATTTGAAGGAAAAAAATGTTAAGGATTGAGACCTGGCTCCCCATGTAGTAGGCACTTACATACCTTTACAGAGCACCATGCACTTAAGATTAAAAATAATTGAAGATATATGTCCTACAATTCACAGCAGTGGTAATGGACCAGCGAGCCAACGATTACAGTACAGTATGGTAAATGCAGTAAAGGAACACACAGGTATGTGGTGGAAACAAAGAGGAGAAAAGGGTTGACCTGGGATGGGCACAGTCAGCGCAGGCTTCAGAGAGGTCATGATGTTGAGCTGATATTTTTTTAACGTTTATTTATTTTTGAGAGAGAGAGAGAGGGAGAGAGCGCAAATGGGGGAGGGACAAAAGAAAGAGGGAGACGCAGAATCTGAAGACAGGCTCCAGGCTCTGAGCTGTCAGACAGAGCCCAGCATGGGGCTTGAACCCATGAACCATGAGATCATGATCTGAGCCAGAGTTGGACACTTAACTGACTGAGCCACCCAGGTGCCATGATGTTGAGCTAATTTTTGAAAGACATGTTTTCTGTGTGTGAGACATTCCAGGCAGAGAGCGTAGACCATATAAAGGCACTGAGGTGTGTTCTAAGAAATTCCAGAATTGCTGGTGTGAAGGGTTCCCATGAGGTGGTGGCTGGCTAGGAAGCTGGACAGATAGGCAGGTCCCAGAGTATGAGGTGGCTGGCGAGCTAAGCCGAAGAAAGTTCTGGGGAACTTTTGGACATCCAAGCAGGAGTACAAAGATTCAAACTAGGCCCAGGCTGAGCCGTCAAGAGGTAAAGAGGAGATAGGTCTGGGGTAGGGACCTGCAGGTGTGGCCCTTGTAGGAGTTCTAACTGGACGGAGCAATGGTTCAGCAAGTGGAGGTAAGAATCCAGACACATACCGCTCCCCTCTCACTAACCCCAGGAGAAGGGTAGAGCCGGCGTAGACAGAATCTGCCAGGAAAGGAATGGTCTGGAGGCAAGGATGGACAACAACCTTTATTTCAAAATCCATTGGCCATAGATTCTTCAACAACATTAATGCTCGTAATTAGGATCTCAAAGAACCTTCCGAATTCTCCAAGATATATAGAAATGTAGTGACGTGACAAAGGACTTGGAGCGAGAAGACCTGAATATTACTAGAAAGCAATACTTAGTTGATTTTTTTTTTATTTTGGTCACTTACGATCTGAGCCCCTTCTTTAATTTTTTATGTTTATTTTTGAGAGAGAACAGAACATGAGTGTAAGAGGGGCAGCAAGAGGGGGAGACACAGAATCCAAAGCAGGCTCCAGGCTTCAGGGTCTGAATCATCAGCTCAGACCCAGACATGGGGCTCGAACCCACAAACTGAGATCGTGACCTAAGCTGAAGTCAGACGTTTAACTGACTGAGCCACTCGGGCACCCCGATCTGATCCCCTTCTTAAGAGCACCTGAATGTCCTTGTAGAGAATCATGTCAACCCTGCTGTGGGATCATCTTGGTGGCAGCCCAGCTCCTGCCTCCCACTAATGTCCAAGATCAGATTCTTTCTCTGTTCTCCCAGTCAGGGAGCTGGCATGTACCCCAAGCTTGGCTGATTAAACTCCCCTGGGACTTTGAATTTTGAGCCAGCAACATTCCCAATCTGGAGCAAAGAATTCAGCCTTTTTCAATTATATAAGATGTTCGCTATGGGTTTTTTTTATAGATGCCCTTTAACAGGTTGAGAAAGTTCCTTCTATCTTCTATTCCTGGTGTGTTCAGTATTTTTTTAATCATGAAAAGGAGTTGAATTTTGTCAAGTGCTGTTTTTTTAGTCTATTGAGAAAATCATGTGGTTTTTATTCTATTTTCTACTAATATGATATATTATATTAATCTATTTTTAGATGTTAAACCAATAGTTTGGGTTGATCTCAGCCTGTCAGCAGTGATGTTATCAGGTAGGAATGCCTAAGACATTCAGCTGGGTCCGGACTATGCCTCGCAGCCCCCACAGAAGTTTCCAGATGAATGCTGCACCTGAATTGGTCTTTGTGGTTCTTGATGATTACAATGAAGTAAATTGCTACAGAGCTTTATGCCAATGACATTGATATTAAAATTAATTTGGTGTTACATGTATTTTATTTTCTAACTGCGGGATTTGCTAATTTACATATGTTTAAGCATAGTGAGCCTGCTTCCATGAGCTGATTCACCAAGACCTTATTTTCTGCCAAGCTGGGTAGCAGAGAACTGTGTGGGCGTCCATGCATGTCTCCAACACTTCAAAGGAATAAATGTTGAATGATGACGTGCCAAGAGATATTATTCTGGAGGGATTTCATGAAAGAGGTGAAATTAAAGCAGCCATTTGAAAGAAAAAAGAAACACACCACAAAGCGTCACTGATGTAGCAAGTCAGATCTTTGTTAATTTCCCTAACTGTTGATTTGTGGTTGTGGCCAGCTGAGCCGCTTTGGAAGCACCCATCTGTCTGAGTCTAAATACCAGCGAATCACCTTTCCCGAAGCACCTCCCTTGCTGGTGTCCATCTGGACCACCCGACTAACACATTGCTATAACAACCCGATGTGACATGAGATATTTTGAAAATGGCTGGGCTTGGTGACGACCTGCTTCTCCACCAATGGCTATAACCATGTTTCTTGGATTCTTCACTCCTTGCCCAAATTTGCGTCGTTTATTATTTCAATTTAAAATGTTGCAATTTCCAGGGCACCTGAGTGGCTCAGTTGGTTGAGCGGCTGACTTTTGATTTTGGCTTAGGTCATCATCCCAGGGTTGTGGGATCAAGCCCCATGAGCCTGCTTAAGATTCTTTCTCATTCCTCTGTCCATCTTCCATGTTCACATACTCCGTCTCTAAAAATAAAAGTAAAAATAAAAGTAAAACAATAAAAGGTGGCACTTTCCATTTCTCAAAAGTCATTATAATGTTATCATCACTGGTAAAAATGAGTCATCTTAACTCCTTTTGCTGTGTTTCTCCAAAGAGCATACCCAGGGACTGAACCTGGGACACAGGGTATAAAAGATCTTGAAGTTATAGAGCAGGAGAAAATAGTAAGTATCTCACTGGTGTTTCATTTATAGCTTTATTAGTCTTTATCTTAAAAATAGTGGCAAATGACAGCATGAAATCACCACAAGCAGGGACGATAAAAGGTACAGATAAAGCAGGACTTCAGAGCCACAGCCAAATATTTGGGGACAGTGTCTATTCCAGTATGTTCTGTTTATATATTAAGTTTCTAACAAGAAAAGCACTCATTAGTGAATGTCCTCTACTGTACTAACAGTTGGCTTGTTGGTTCAATCAGGTGTTCACCAGGTCAAGCAATTCCTCCTGTTCTACCTGCTTCTCCCTCTCACATCACCCCTCCTTTTTATGCCCCTATGGGCACGCCGGCTCTGGCCCCTGCCCCTCTCACATGCCCTTCTCAGTGGCTGGTGCTCAGTGTCTGCTCAGCACCAGCGTGTTGGAAGCTGGTTATGTCCCCGTGACAGACTGCTCTCCGAGGCAATTAAAACAGATGAAAAACAAACTAAATCAAATTAAAAACGGATCTTTGTTTTTCTGATCTCTATCAGAGATTTTTCTTTCTCTGTTTTGTTTTGTTTTTTTTTTTTACCAAATACTGCAAGATGATAATGAAGAGAAAGCTAAAGCAATCTGGTTTTATTAGACTGTTGAAAGTGTGGCTTCATATTTCATTTACTGGATTTTTTTTTCCTTCCCTGCTCCCTCCCTTTCTTTCCTTCTTTCCTTTTTTATCTTTTGGGGTGATGGTGGTGTTTGTTCTCTTGACTTGGTTCTGGTTTAGGTTTATCCTGGCAATATTTGAAGATCATACTCATTTGTTGATAGAACAATAATAAAAGTTACCACCCAGGAAGATCTGGGCAGTGAGATGGGGGGAAAAACAGCTTTCTAGAAAGGAAGGGATCTGAATTCTCCCCATTGCCCTGCTACTGATTTGCTCTATGACCTGGAGCCCCTCTGGACGTCGTGTGTAAAATCAGATGGTGGAAACTGATTCTCTTCCAGATCTTTCTAAATGTGAACCTCCTATGAATTGAAAACAGATAGTTAAAACATCTAAAAACACACCCAAAAACCTATAAGAAAGGGATTTTGAGAAAATGGCAGGTTAAGTGTACATTTCCAGACCGTCCAATCTCCCGCCTCCACACTAGGACCACCCAACACCCGAGAAAAGTATGACGTTTGAGCAGGTGTCTGTGGCTGGGGCATCATCTTTTAATGCTTTAAAATATAGAAGATTGTGCTCACTTCGGCAACATGTATACTAACGTTAGAACGATACAGAGAAGATCAGTGTGGGCCCTGGGCAAGGATGACATGCAAATTTGTGAAGCCTTTCCTATTTTTTACATATATACGGTGGAATATTGCTCACGATGAAAAGGAATGAAATCTTGCCATTTGCAACAACGTGGATGGAACTAGAATGTATCTGCTAAGCAAAATAAGGCAGTCAGAGAAAGACAGATATATGATTTCACTCATAGGTGGAATTTGAGAAACACAATAGATGAAGATGGGGGGAGGGAAGGAAAAATAAGATAAAAACAGAGAGGAAGGCCAACGATACAAGACTCTTAAATACAGAGAACAAACTGAGGGTGAATGGGGGTGGGAGGCGGGTGGGCTCAATGGGTGACAGGCTTTAAGGAGGGCACCTGTTGGGATGAGCACCGGGTTTCATGTGTAAGAGATGAATCACTAGGCTCTTCTCCTGAAGCCAAGACCACACTGCATGTTCGCTAACTTGAATATAAATTAAAATAAATAAATAAAAACAAATAAATACATAAAATACAGGGATCTTGTTATCATCTGCGTTTCTAACTCCCACGTAAGGCTGCTGCTGTCAGACACGCTTAGGTCTCTCAAAGGATTCTCGCGTGCACTGAGGAGCACACTCTCCAGGTGGGGGACAGGTGCAGAGACGCACTTGGGACACACTTGGTGGAAAGCAGAAAGCTTTGCTTCCCCCACAGAGAGGCTTCAGGACACAGACTGCAGGTGCCGAGGCTGTCCGAGAAGCCCAAGTGAGAGACTCCGGGGGATCTTTTGGAAACTGTGTGTTTGCTGCACGTGGTCCTGGAGGAGACCACAGAATGTGACCTGAGGCGCAGAAGGAATGAACTGCTCAGCCCTGCTGCTGTCAGAGACCTTCCCTCTCCCTGGGACCCTTCTGCCCCACGTGTGGGTCTCCCCGCACCCACTGTCAAACGAATTCATCTCCTCATCCACCATTCCCTGCCAATTCACCACTTGCCATGGTCTTTAACAGCCTGACTTTGGTCGGGGCTGAGGGCACCCAGCCCACAAGCGGGTGGGAAGCGAGGAGGGGCGGGCAGGCTGCCTAGAACAGGTGGTTTCTGTTGACGAAGAACCAGCAGATGAGACTGGAGGAAATTTTAATAAATACATAAAAATAACGTTGGATATGTAATTGGAGCAAAAATAAGACTTTTAGAAATTCATAATCTGATTTACAAATTGAAATATATTTAAATATATTTTTATTTTAGAGAAAGAGCCAGCAAAGGGCAGAGAGAAAGGGAGACAGAGAATCCTAAACAGGCTCCACACTTTGCACCAAGCCTGATGTGGGGCTGGATCTCACAACCCTGGGATCATGATCTAAACTGAAATCAAGAGTCAGATGCTCAACTGACTGAGCCACCTGGGTGCCTCTGATTTGTGAATTTAGAAATTCAGCAGTCATGTGGTGTCCGGGTGGCTCAGTTAAGCATCCAACTCTTGATTTCATCTCAGGTCATAATCTCACAATTCGTGGGTTCAAGCCCCACATGTAGTTCTATGCTGACAGTGCAGAGCCTGATTGGGATTCTCTCTCTCTCTCTGTGTCCCTCCTCTCCTCATGCTCTCTATCTCTCAAAATAAATCAACATTAAAAGAAAAAGAAATTCAGCAGACACAAGAAGTACAGTGGTCAATGCTGAGAGCCAAACTGGAATATGGAGAGAAGAAAGTGAAAAAATAGCTGAGTACATTGAACAAAATAAAAAAAATAGGAAATAAGAATGAAGAGATAAGAATGGGCTTAGCCTGGAGCTTTATTATGTAAATAATAGAGTTTCTGAGGGAGAAAAGCAGTGGATGGAGAAAAATTAATGCTCATATAAATATATAAGAAAACCTCCCTAAGCCAAAGAAAGGCTGTTTTCTGTTAGAGGGTACTCGCCAATTTCCAGGCACGATTAATGAGAACAGACATATATCTGGCCACACATCACTGAAATTTCTGAAGCCTGAGAATGGAGAAAGTATAATGTTTCAGACAGAGAAAATCGTACTTGCATAAAAAAAGAATTGAGGCTAGCACCAAATGTATCATTTGCAGACTTCTGGTAGAAAAGGGCTGTGATCTGGGAACTGGGTACAGAAACATACATTCAGACGGGAGGGCAAAAGAGGGATATTTTTGGTTTTTCAAGAATTCAGATATATATCACCCTCATTCCATTACCAAGGAAACTACACAGTGCTCCAATAAAAGGAAAAATTAATTCAATTCCAAGACTTCACAATAGGCAGGGGCGGGTAGGGGGAGCAAGAATACAAAAAAATTGTGACAAGCATATATACACCCATAAAATGTATAATTTAAATTGATAAGGCATAATGCCAATGAATGCAAATGATATGTATTGTTGTGCTCTCTCTCCCTCTTCCTTTCTTTTTTTTTCTTCAAGCATGTATTTATATCAATATGAACTGATAGACTCTTACTTTATGCTTTTTGTTACAGTCCAACACTACTTCTAAAAAAATGTTCTTGCTCAAATTGCTCTTATGTATGTGTACAGGAAGGAAGAAGGGAGGAAGGAAGGAAGGAAGAAAAGAAGGGAGGGAGGAAAGTATCTAGGTACCTTACAATAACACAGCATTTGCCTATATTGCCTCATTTGGAGGCATTGAAATGGGGGAAGAATTGAAAATAAATCTTGAGGGGCACCTGGGTGGTTCAGTCGGTTAAACGTCCGACTTCGGCTCAGGACATGATCTCATGGCCGATGAGTTCCTGCCCCCATGTCCGGCTCTGGGGCGTGGAGCCTGCTTCGGATTCTGTGTCTCTTCTCTCTGCCCCTCCCCCACTCCCACTCTATCTCTCTCTCCTTCAAAAATAAATAAACATTTTTTTAAAAACTTTAAAAAAAGAAAAGAAATCTTGACCTTGTTTTAGCACTTTGCTTATTTTAGCAGCATGGACAAAGTAATTCTGAAACTACCATAGCTCTCGGAGAGCCGAGCAAATGCTACACCTGCCAATATTGTTCGGAGCCAAGGTCTCACTGTGAAAGAAGGACATACGAATATGACTCCAAGTGCCATATCTGAGACAATTTGAGAGTCAAAATAATTAGGTACAGCACCACATTAAAAACCGTTGGAAACCTAGGGACTAATCAGTCTATGCCCATAGATTAGGTAAATAGATAGGTAGACAGATAGACAGACAGACAGATAGATAGAAAGAATAAGGGCTCTTCTTTCAGCTGAATATCAAGAGGCCACTGGCAAATGTGCAGAATGTGATAGAACTGAAAAAAATAGCTACTTTGCAAATAGCACGAGGAATGACTGGATCGGGCAAGAGTCACCAGGGGATGATAAATCTAGGGGGGAGTTTTGATAAGGAGCTGGAGGGCTGCATGGTGATAAGTATATCACTCCAGACAGCTCATTAGTTGCAGGAGAGGAAGGAAGCCACACTGATGGACTGAAGAATCAGTCGACAGCCTGTGCAGGTGGTCAAAATTCACATCAGCAGTGAAGGGCGGGTAGATATTGTGTGAGGGCCGATGAGGTAAACTGAGGGAGACACAGGCTCACTTGTTGAGAATGAGACGAGGGTGCATGATTCAGCCATGACTGAATAATCAGGAAAGCACAAAAAACAACATTATAACAAATATAAACAACATTCTATTTTTTTAAATGTCAAGGAAAACTGTACTCTTATAAAACATGAACGTCTTCCAAAAAGACATCCAGATGGCCAACAGACACATGAAAAGATGCTCAATATCACTCATCATCAGGGAAATACAAATGAAAACCACCTGGCAGAATGGCTAAAATCAAAACCACAAGGAACAAGTGTCGACGAGGAAGTGCAGCAAAGGGAACCCTGTGCACTGTTGGGGGGGATGCAAACCAGTGCAGCCACTGTGGAAAAGAGTATGGAGGATCCTCAAAAAATTTAAAATGGAATTACAATGCCATCCCATAATCCACTACTGGGTATTTACCCAAATAAAATGAAAACACAAATTCCAAAAGACATATGCACCCCTATGTTTATTGCAGAATTATTTACAATAGTCAAGGCATGTAAGCTATCAAAGTGTCTATCTATAAGTAAATGGATAAAGAAAAGGTGGTATATATTATATATATATATATACACAATATATATAATATGCAATGGAATATTACTCAGCCATGAAGAAGAATGAAATCTTGCTATTTGCAACAACATGGGAGACCTAGAGTGTATACAGTTAAGTGAAATAAGTCAGAAAGAAAAAATTAATTAGCATAGAATTTCACACATATGTGGAATTTAAGAAGCAAAACAAATGAACAAAGGTAAAAAGACATAAACAAAAAACCCAGACTCAAATACAAAGAACAAACTAGTGGTTTAGATAAAATAGGTGAAGGAGACTAAGTACACTTACCATGATAAGTCCTGAGTAATTTATGGAATTTTTGATTCACTATATTATACATCTGAAATTGATATAATCTTGAATATTAATTATCCTTCAATGAAAAAATGTGAATCTCATAAAATACCAGGAAAGACTGCAGAGATTTCCAGACTAAAGGAGGCTAAGGAGGCACAGCCGAAAGTGACATTCAGCCTCAGACAAGGCCCTGCCTTGGTGGGTGGGGACTGCCATAAAAAGCATTATTAGGTCAACTGACAAAGCATGAATAATAACTCTACATTAAATTCAAATACTGTAACAGAATGTATGAAATGATAATTATACTATGGAAAATGTAAAAGAAAATCACTCTTCTTAGGAAGTACACACAAAATGTTTAGGGATAAGAGTAAATATAAGGGGGGGACATTTGGGTGGCTCAGTCAGTTAAGCATCTGACTTCTGCCTAGGTCATTATCTCACATTTCTTGAGTTTGAGCCCTGTATCTGGCTCTGTGCTGACAGCTCAGAGCTTGGAGCCTGTTTTAGATTCCATGTCTTCCTCTCCTTCTGCTCCTCCCCAGCTTGCACTCTGTCTCTCCCTGCCTCTCAAAAATAAATAAATGTAAAAAAAGTTTTTAAGAGTAAATATAAGGGTATATGTGTAACTTACCCTCAAAAAATAATTACACGTGTGTGTGTGTGCGCGCACGCATGAGTGTATACAGATAAACTAAATAGAGGTTAGAGGAAATTGAGGTAAAATGTTAATAGGTAAATCTGACAAAGAGCATTGTAGATGTTCTTTGTGTTGGTTTTGTTTTTCTAATCATATAATTGGTTTTTTTTTAAAGTTAGGAAAAAGAATCTACAACTATGAATTCTAATTTTATTAGCAAAATATAAGGGTCAGGAATGGGAGAATGAGTACATGAGAAAGCAAAAACATTCCTAATGTCCCAGTTAGGTTGAAGAATGATGTTAAGTCTTTAGAGGGTCAAGGGGACTCGCTGATTCTAGCACTCTGACGGAGATTTCCAACTTTAAGGATGAGGCAAAACATAAGAGCTAGATAGTAAAAGGTATATCGCTTGAGACAAAGGAGGGCGGGGGCAAAGAACTTAAAAAATGAATGTCCTGATTAATCCAGAAGAAGTGTGAAAAGGAGAAAAGCATGAACAACAATACATTTAATACATGGTAAATATAAAGTAAGAAGGAAGGTAGGAAATCAAACCACCAGAAGGGATGTGAAGAGGTTGAAATCCTGATGATAGGACTCTTAGACTGGGTTAAGAAATAACATCAAGCCATATCCTCTTTACAAAACACATATTTTAAATTCCTCATGGATATTTTGAAAATTAAGGGATAGGTAAATATAAATCAGGCATCTGCAAACCAAGGAATATCCAGTGAAAGAAAATCCAAAAGCAATCATTTTGATATTGGCTCTAGGAGAGCCACATGCATTTGCAAATGACGACGGATCATTTAATCCCTCTCCATCTTCTGTCTACCCTTTGGAAGGACGACACTATTTCCTTAGCAAAGGGAACACTGGCTCCCCGCTGAATAACATTAATGATGGCTGTCACAGGCCTTCTCTCTTTAAATGTTGAACTTAACCTAATGATGCCCTATTGTTGAAGACATTCAGATTTTTTTAACACAAAGAAACACAAATGCCTGATTGGGGGGAGTTTGTACTAGCGAGTTCAGACATCTCCATTCACGCTGAAGAACAGATAAGATAGCTTCAAGTGGTGTGTTGAATCCACTAACATTATGGATGCTAAAATCTTCCAGGTATTTTTTTGTGAAGTCACTACAAAGTGAGTAATGGACCCCCTACCAGACAGTTCTCAAAAGGCTTTGTGGACCAACTTCTTTCTCCATGTCTGAGTTTCTGCTGCCACCTACAGTCTAGTCTAGGCACAGCACTTTGCCTTTCATGCTATTTTTCACAGTTGCCAAAAAGTCCCTTAAACATCGGATGTGCTGAGTATTGGGCAATGAATAGGCATGTACCCAGGCCAGGACCTGCAGACATACAACTACATGTCAGAGAAAAAGGATACAATTAATTCATACCAGGAACACCTTCCCTTGCCAGGCCCTGATGATCCCTGTGTCACATGTTTCAGGGTCACAATATTCTCAGCCAGGAAATTCCACTTAGTCAAGGCTCACCCCGGCTCCTCCCTCCTGAAGTAGCCAGAGGCTGAGATGAGGCCTCACCCAGCCCACATTGGCACTCCAGTGGAACTAAGAATGATATTCACAAGAAACATCAGCATTTCTTTCACGCTTCCTGTGTGCCAAGCTCCTTGTCCATGTATCACCCCATTTATTCTTCATGATACAGTAAGAGTCACTCTTATTCCCCTGTCCCTTTTTTACAGACAAGGAGACAAATCAAGGGTCATAAAAATCAAGTTGCTTGTCCAAAAAGCTAATAGAACTAATAAGTGGTAAGCCCCAGGTTTAAACCCAAATCTTGTAGTTCGAAGTCAACAATTCTCAGGGCGCCTGGGTGGCTCAGTCACTCAATCCAACACTTGATTTCAGCTCAGGTTATGATCTCACAGTCGTGAATCTGAGTCCTGCGTTGAGCTCGGTGCTGGCAGCACAGAGCCTGCTTGGGATTCTCTCTCTCCTCTCTCTTCCCCTCCCCACCTCCCTCTCGCTCTCAAAATAAATACATAAATTTTAAAAACAACACTTTACACTATGACAGGCTTGATTTGCTCAAGTATATGGGAAGATCACCCCCATGGCTATCTTTTGGGAGTGTCCATTCCCCAAAAATCTACAGCAACCAGGCACATGAAATTGCTAGGTTCTTGAAAAGTCAAATTAGTAAAATGGCCGTATTAGGTGACCATGCTGGCTTCAGTGAGCTGTTCTCCTAGTAAAAGAGACTGCCCACCCTTTTTACCGTCCTCTCTTCCTGCCTGCCTGCCTTCCTTCCCCCCTTCCTCTCTTCTTTCCTTCCTTCCTTCCTTCCTTCCTTCCTCCACGTCAGCAGGTTCCTGGAGCTGTGTTGGCCACATACACCAAACCACAGGACAATGCAGGAGCCTCACGAACAGGGGTGTTGGGGGCACATGTGCACAGTATGACGCCCGGTCATCTGTCCACAGTCATCTCCAGTCAGTTACTCCTTTTCCCTCTTCACATACCTTCTTCACGAAAACCGAAATCTTCGTCAAACTACAAAGAATGTATCCAATGATGATGCAAACCTTTCTTTTTATTGCTATTGGTCTCAGTTTACTTTTTTTTTTTTTTTAACATTTTCCACTTCAATTCTGTAACTTTAAATGGGTTCATTTGATCACATCATACATCATCAAGGGAATTTCCAGTGTAGTTTTTCACCCTTTCCTTTGCTTGGCTTTGCCCTATCTTCTCCCTCCCCCGCGTTCCTCAGGATGGCTCCCATTTGTCAGGGTAACACATATTAGAAATATTACATTTTTACTCCGTGTTTATATATTCATGTGTAGACGTATAAATACCTATGCATTGGGGGGAAAGATAAAAACTTCTGTGTGTACCTACAATGTGTTCAAAGCTATTGTCTGGTTGTTATCTTTTGCTTGCTTGGCATCTGTACACTCTTGCAGCTGGAAGGTTCCAGAACCCACCTGCTTCAACGCCTGCCTGTGACAAGTGACCGGCAGAGGGTCTATCTCAGATTATTCTCCTCTTAAAGATCTTCCCGATCAAAGGTTCAGGGATCACCCGAGGCAAGTGAAAAAATATTTCTGTGTTTTGTCTTGTGGGGCAGATAAAATGTTTTCTTACATGTAAGTAACACTTTCCAGCTTCACTTAAAACCATTTTACAGAGTACATATTTATCCTGTTTCTCAAACCATAAAAGTTATTTGAGAAAACACAACCTGCCCCAAAGGGGAAAGTACTGATGATTCCAGGGGAAATTCAAGGAATGGTAAGGACACGGGCTCTGAAGTCTCACCAAGCGCTCAAGCCCCAGCCCTGCAGCTGTGTGACTTTGGGCAAGCCAGTTCGCCTCTTTGAGCCTCTGTGCAAACATGACAACTTTTTGTTTTAGTCATTGACCTAATATATGCAAAGCATTGAGCAAAAGCCAAGATTCTGGCATTAGTGATAGATTGTATATATTTATTTATGTATTTGGGGGGAGTTGGTAGAATTGTACTTTAATGTCTCTGTTCACTAACAGAAAACAGGAATTTTCCAATGGTACATGTATTTTCCTGAATGAAATGATACAATTTGTTTATTAAAGTCATAATTCTGTAGGCCACATAAGATTCCAAAATTTAAAACTCCTAAGGATATACCACACATTGAGAAACTACAGGTTTATTTTTATTTTTATTTTTTTCTAAATACAGAATATTTTTAACTTTTTATTTTTTTAATTTTTTAAAATTTAAATCCAAGTCAGTTAACATACAGTGCAGTTATTGTTTCAGGAATAGGATTTAGTGATTCATCACTTCCATCTGACACCCAGTGCTCATCCCTGCAAGTGTCCTCCTTTAGCCCATGCTCCCACCCAGCTCCCCTCCAGCAACCCTCAGTTTGTTTTCTGTATTTAAGAGTCTTTTATGGTTTGTCTCCCTCTCTGTTTTTATATTATTTTTGCTTCCCTTCCTGTATATTCATCTGTTGAGTTTCTCAAATTCCACATAGGAGTGAGATCATATGATATTTGTCGTTCTCTGGCTGACTTATTTCGCTTAGCATAATACCCTTAAGTTCCATGCATGTTGTTGCAAATGGCAAGATTTCATTCTTTTTGATTACCGAGTAATACTCCAGTGTGTGTGTGTGTGTGTGTGTGTGTGTGTGTGTGTACCACATCTTCTTTATCCATTCATTAGTCAATGGACATTTGGGCTCTTTCCATACCTTGGCTATTGTTGATAGTGCTGCTATAAACATTGGGTGCATGTGCCCCTTTGGATCAGCACACCTGTATCCTTTGGATAAATACCTCGTAGTGCAATTGCTGGGTCATAGGTTAGTTCTATTTTTAATATTTTGAGGAGCCTCCATACTGTTTTCCAGAGTGGCTGCACCAGTTTGCATTCCCACCAGCAGTGCAAAAGGGTTTCTCTTTTTCTGCATCCTTGCCAACATCTGTTGTTGCCTGAGTTGTTAATGTTAGCCATTCTGACAGGTGTGAGGTGGTATCTCATTGTGATTTTGATTTGTATTTCCCTGATAATGAGTGATGTTGAGCATTTTTTCATGTGTCTATTATAGCCATCTGGATGCCTTCTTTGGAAAAGTGTCTATTCATGCCTTTTGCCCATTTCTACACTAGATTATTTGGTTTTGGGGTGCTGAGTTTGAGAAGTTCTTTATAGATTTTGGATAGTAGGCCTTTATCTGATATGTCATTTACAAAATATCTTATCCCATTCTGTAGTGATGTAGACCCATTACCGGTGGGGGATGGGATAACAAAACTTCCAAAAGAGCTGAAGGCAGAAGCCACCTGTATCTTACCTCCTGGGCGGATCCTGGGAAACAGCAGGACCCAGAGATCCCTTCCCCAGACAGAGGAGAGGCTGCAGCCCGCATGGAGTCACTGTGAGGGCAGCTGAGACAGCTCTCGTGGAATCCCCCCCCGCCCCATGGTGGCACTGGTGGGCATTGCAGCGGCCCAGAGGTGCCTCGAGGTGGAGAGAGGCTGAAGTAGGGTCATCTGCGGATCTTTCCTCAGGAAAGATGAATCTGGACATGATCCAGGTGCCAGGAAGCAGAGTTCAAAGGCCAGTGCAATGGGACTCAGCAGAAGGCGTCAATGTGGACACCAGCTCTGGCACCTTGACTCCAAACCTCTGTGGGACTTAGATGCAACCCTGCAGAGGAAGGTGGGAGGTGAAAAGCCCGGAATTCACAGCAGAATACCTGAACTGGCCAAGAGGGGATTCCCACTATCAGTGGAAGGTGGGCCCCACATCTAAATTCAGATATAAACAATAGTGGACAAAGCTAATTAATATTAAGGGCTGAGCCATTTGTTTCTCTTTTGCAAATAAAGCCCCCACACAGCAGTGGGCATAAATGCTCCATAAAGGTTAGCGATGATCATTAATAACAATACAGGCTGAAATGACAATTCTGGGAGGCCAGACAAAGGTCTGGCGGCCAGCCCTCCCACTGCAGGGAGCAAGCTGAGTGGCAGCCCCTGTGTCTCTGGTCTCCTCTCCAGACTGTTCCTCCTTTGCTGGCCCTTTGGGTCTGGAACCCCCGCTCCAGCCAGGCCAGAGGCCCTGCTGTCTGGAACCCTGGCCCCCACGCCTCCCTCCTGCCCCTTCTGGCCCCAGAGTCAGGGTCTTTGGTCTGCAGGCTCCCAGCAGGGCCCCAGGCTCCTGCTCAGCCCCTCACTGCTCCCCCCCCAAACCCCTTGCTCCAGGAATCCTATCTTGGTATCTCCTTCCCAGAGGACCCCAACTAAATAAGAGTCCTGATCCCACAGTCTCCGAGGGCCAAAAAAGGACTTAGGTGGCTTCGTGAAGAAGTCTGACTTGAGACCTATGGGAAACAGATGTGACTGGGCTTAGGGTCAGAGAATGAGCGCTCAGGCCCACGTGACCAGGGGAGCAAGTGTGGGCCTGGGTTCCGGAGCAGTTGCTCAAGTCAGGGCCCAACTGCAGATGGGGTTAAAGAGGCTGGGCTTCCTGAGCCCTCAGCAGGGAGTTTGTTGAAGGGCTTTTGTCACGAGGACAGAGGACGGAGGAGCCGACAGCAGCTGAGGATTTCTGTTCTTCAAGCGTCATCTTTTATTGTGGGATGCAAACCTGATCTACTATCAGATGAATTCCATGCTTTAGCAAGTACTTGAGGAAAGGGATCTCATCACTGCACAAGCTAAGGTTGATCCTAGAAACACAAAAGACTTGGTGCAATTGCTATATAAATACCCAACTTGAAACATAAGCTGTATTATAAAAAGGATGCAAGGTTTGGGGCGCTTGAGTGGCTCAGTTGGTTGAGCGTCTGATTTTGGCTTAGGTCATGATCTCACAGCGGCTCATGAGTTCAAGTCCCGCATTGGGCTCTGTGCCGACAGCTCAGAGCCTGGAGCCTGCTTCGGATTCTGTGTCTTCCTCTCTGTCTGCCCCTCCCCTGCTTGCATTCTGTCTCTCTCTCTCTCAAAAATAAATAAACATGTAAAAAGAATTCAAAAGAAAAGGATGCAAGGCTTAATTGGGGAGAAATAATCAAATATTTTACCTTCCTGAGCCTTAGTTTCAAAAAGCTAAATGAAATAAGACTAAACTGGTGTTATTTCCTCTGTAAGATCCATTGTAGCTCTTCTAACCTGTGCTTTTAATAGTCATCCAGTCGGAACGCCTGGGTGGCTCAGTCAGGTGACTGTCTGACTTCAGCTTAGGTCATGATCTCATGACTCATGAGTTCAAGCCCCACATGGGGCTCCGTGCTGACAGCTCAGAGCCTGGAGCCTGCTTCAGATTCTGTGTCTCCCTCTCTCTCTGCCCCTCCCCTGTTCATGCTTTGTCTCCATCTCAAAAATAAATAAACATTAAAAAAATAAAAAATAAAAAGAATTATACAGCCATGAGTGGTGGCATCATTTCAAACTTTCATTTCAATGGCCAGGAAGTAGAATCTGCCAGTGCTTGATATTATGTTACAGAAAAAGATTTCTAAACAAATGTGGCTTTCTTGTGATGTGAGAGTTTTCAGTTTCATCCATTATATGAATAATCGCTGTTGACAGTTTATACTGACAAGTGTTTGAGCACTTGTCGGTCGGTAAGATGTTCATTTATTTTGTTGACTTTTTTCTTACTTGTATATCATGACTAAAATATCTGTAGCTCAGATAAACATTAATGGAGCAGGAACAGCTTCTGATGTAGAGGCACGGAACCAGAAGCTTACCTTCTCATGCTCACAGGTACTGGAAATAAACAGGATTGAGGAAATAAAGACCAGCATCACAGTCAGACTTAGACTGTGATGTGAATAAGTTATCAAGAAACCCTAAGAACAGCCACAAGTGTTTTTTAGAGATGATTATCAATATCCCTCCAGTGGGTGAAATGAAATGCCAGGTTAAAAATAAGAGTAAGTGAAAGTCTGCACATTGAGCCAGGAGCCATCCCACCTGGTTCCTTTCTTTGCCAAGCTCCATGACATCGGCAGCCAGACTTGCACCCTCCTGGCAGGAAACAGGGGACATGCATCCTCCTCGGGGAGGTGTGAACATTGAGGCATCACCTAATAAAGCAGTACGGTGGTGAAGTCTCTTCCCAGCCAAGCTGCAATAAAGCCCACCAGACACTAACCTGAGAAGACACACAACTTATAATCAGCTCGGACATATAATGCCTCTCTCATTAATGGCCAGGCTGCCTTGGCCAGGCATTTGAGGAAAAGAACTAAAACAAATGTAAAAGTAAAGTAAAAGAGACCAAAATAAACAAATAGAACAAGAAATTTAGAAGAAACAGAGACAGCGTGTGTGAAATAGGTTCTACTTACATAAAAGGTTTAGGAGGAAGCTTGGGGCTGAAAGCTGCCACCACAAGGTGAAAGCGCCCAAGGCTAGCTAGCAACACATTATAATGGGATCACGAGTAACTTCTTGTATCACCTGCAGGAAATTACTTTCCACCGACGTAGGTATACTATTGTGTTTTGATCACAAACTCCACTTGCCTCCCAGATCCTTTACTTCTCACACAAGTTAATGATTATTATCTGATTGTTATCTCCACATTCATGTGTGTAAGATCTTGTTTTCTTCATGTTCACCACATGGATAATATCTTGTGAGTTCAATAAATTCAGAGATGAAACCCCTGTTCAGGGTTCTTGTTTCCTCCTGGACATTAGCCTCTCTTGTCTTCAATTCAGTGTTCTCTTTCTTGCTGGATAAAAGAGAACTCCAGATTCAGAGTCTGCAACAACAGTGCAAGGAGCAAAAGAAAATTCCATGGAGATGAATATGCTCAGAGAAATTGGCCAATGTGGCATCTATGAAACAGGGTGCATATAAGTCTTTAGAAAGCACAGAGAACAGGAGAAACCTTGGAAATTAAAAATCTGATAGCCAATATTCTTTAAAAATCAGCAAAACTATCAAAAATAAATCTCTCAGATGGTTCTTTTAAAAGACAAGAGGAGGTGAAAGGTAAGTGAATCAGAGGATCATCACAAGAGATGCAACAGCCAAATAATCAGAATTCCAAAAGGAGGGAATGAAGAAAATAGTGCAAAGAAAGTTCTCAAAGACAGAAGAAAACATCCCCAAGCTAAAGACACAGTTCTCCCGGTTCTAGACCCACTGAGTGCCTATGACTATAAATAAAGACTAACAACATAGGACACATAGCCCATCAACTTCAGAAAGAAAGATGAAAAGAAAAATCTAAACATTTCTAGAAGAACCAAGACATAGACAATAAAAAACAGGAAGCCAAATGGTGTCAGACTTCTGACTGGCAACCCTGGCAGTAAGAAGATAATAGAACAAAGCCTTTAACATTCTAAATGAAAGAGGTGCACCTGGGTGGCTCAGTCAGCTAAGCATCTAACTCTTGATTTTGGCTCAGGTCATGATCTCATGGTTTGTGAGTTCAAGCCCCACATTGATCTCTGTGCTGATGGTGTGGAGCCTACTTGGGATTCTTTCTTTCTTTCTCTCTCTCTCTCTCTCTCTTTCTGTATGCCTCTTTATTTCTCTTTCTCTCTCAAAATAAATAAACTTTAAAAAATTCTGAATGAAAGTGATTTTTTCAACACAGAAATCAAGACCCAGCCAAATAGTCAAGTTTGAGGCTAAAGATGCCTTCTGTGTTACCTCCGGAAAGCATCTTACTCTCTGCTCTTCGAGGGTTCCCACATACCAAAACGACAGAGAAGTGACACCTGCCTTCCCCCAACTCACGGGATCCTCAAGAAGCCATGAAATCAAACATGGCTTCCATCCACAGACTACTCATTCTTCTCTGAATCATAAATTCTGGGCCAGTGTCTGATCATCTTTGGATCCTCTAAATTACCCAGGCTGGTGATTTATACATAGTAGAGATATAAATAAAGAACAAATGAATAAGATCTGTAGAAAGACTTTCTAAATGTTGAAACATGGGGCACTATATAATAATAATAATAATAATAACAGCATAGAAACTTATATATATAATACTGTATTAGTGAAAATAAAGGATGGCATAATCATGAAATAGAATATTGTATATTCATGTGACCTGGGAGAGTGTTCATGCTGTAATGTTGTAATGTTGGAGTTGGAGGTCTGTAGGAAGTGACATCTTATACACATACACATACGCACACATCCATACACCTGCTATATTTCCCAATTTATTTTGTGTGTGTGTGTGTGCTTTTTTTCTGGAAGCCTCACGGCGCCCTATATTTCCCAATTTAACTAACCAGAAAGAGAGAATTAGCAGAAACGTGGTTTCTCCCTGAGGGAGCAGGTAAGAGGTCTTGAGAGGTTTGTCCTGGCCCTTGACTTCCAGCTGACAGGACTGGTATCACTCCGTCCAGGTGACCATGTGAGGGTTGAGAAAACAGCTAAGTCTTCACAGAATCACTACTCTCTCATACAGAGGTTAGCATCCCCAATCTGTCATAATATGCACTGATAATCTATGTGCTTCCATTTGAAGAAATACATATAAACACCAATTTTTCCTTATTCTTGACCCTGACTCCATAGCCACAAGGCTGCATCCTCTTCCAGGCAGCAGGTAAAGTCTGTCTCTAGAGGGCCCTGAGTCACATCTCTACCTGCTTCTCTCCATTGCCCCAGGAAGCCTATCTCCCCACCATCTGCCCCTATTCTGATCCCATGTCGTTCCCTGGATGGTCCTCAAATGGTGTTGGCTTGAGACCATTGTCACACATCCATATAGTCTACAATCTCAATTATTTAAAACTATGGAAGAATAGACTAGAAGAAAATATGATAAAGTATTCCCTTATTCCCTTGCATAGTGGAATTTCAAATAAGGTTTTCTTGTTGTCGTGTTTCCTTTATTTTGTGTTATTCTGATTTGGCTCTATTGCTTTTTCAGTACTGGCTGAAGGCTCTGCAGTCCAAAGGCTAGGCAGAGCAGAGGAAGCTCTTGGGACAGTCACACACCGCTGGGCACAATCAGAAATCACTTGTCCTGTTATCCTGACTTTTACCGTCAAAAACGTCAGCTCTTTTTTTAATGCGCTGTGCAAAGACTTTGAATATCTTACCAAATATCATGGACATAACTGTTTCCATAAAGTCTTGGTCAGTTAGGACGTTAAGTCCCTGCGAGACAATAGAAAACATATATTGGTCTCTGCCCCCTGTTTCTGGTACAAAGGTCCTGAAACCCTCGTGATTTCCTGGATGATAAGAGTGCCTTTGTTCTAAAGGCTCCTGGATGGGGTTGGTCACACGAAAATCAAGCCCTGGTTTGATGTATGGAATTGTCAGCCCCGCCCCCCATTCCTTGAGGAAGGAGCGGTGCTGAAAGTGCGGTGAATGACTAATCATGCTTATGTGATAAAACTTCCATAAAAGTCCCAAAAGTATGAGTCACAAGGAACTTCCAGGTTGGTAAACACAACCACATACCGGGAGGGTAACCCCAACTCCAAGGAGACAGGAGCTCCTGCTCCTGGGACCCTTCCAGACACCGTCCTGTGTATCCCTGCACTTGGGCGTCCATCCGTGTCCTTTTATCATCTCCTTCAATAACCTGGTAAGCAGAAGTAAGCATTTCCCGGAGTTCCATGAGCTGCTTTGGCAAATTAATCGGACCTGTGAAGGAGGTCGTGGGAACCCCCAGTTTGTAGCTAAATTAGACAGAAGTTGTGAGGATGGGGACCTGCTCCCCCTGATTGGCATCTGGGGGAGGAGGCAGTCAGCCTTAGCCTGTGAGGTCTGATGCAATTTCCAGGCAGATAGCGTTAGAACTGAGTTAAATTGTAGGATGCCCAGCTGGTGTCACAGAAAAGTGCTTGGTGTGGGGAAAGTCCCCACACATTTGGTGACCAGAAGTGTCAGGAGTGAAGCACTCCATGTGAGAAGAAAAGGAGGCACACTGGGGGCGGGGGGAGAATGCGGAATTTTTTTAAATATTCTTCTTCTATTACACTATAGTTAGTACCATTGTACAGTAAGATCCGGTGCGCCTCACATCTTTTCGGTTTATGGTGAGGCATAACTCTGAGAAATGGTGGGGTGGTATGACCCCATCTGTTGGCAGGCACTCCCCTCTTGGGTACGTGTTTGAAACCAAAAGGAATTCAGAAATTGAAAAAATAAGGACACGGTCTTCAAAAAGCAGAGGAGAAAAAAAAGTATGAGAAGAATAAAAAACCTAACAAACTATTTAAAATCAAACTTTTTTTTACGGTTATTTTCTTATTTTGAGAGCAAGAAAGACAGACAGACAGACAGACAGACAGACAGACAGAGAGAATCCCAAGCAGGCTCCTCGAAGTCAGCACAGAGCCCAACATGGGACTCAATCCCATGACCATGAGATCATGACCTGAGCTGAAATCAAGAGTCAGGTGCTTAACCCACTGAGCCACCCCGGTGCCCCTGAAATCAAACTTTTAAATGAATTTCCATTTTCTGTTTTGGAGGGAGTCTGAAGACCGGAGGAATGACTTGGAGCACATAAAACATCCCGTGGCAGCCAACTATCACCTTTCTGTGCATGAGTTTGCAATCTCCAGCCACAACTTCCCTAAATTCCAGCCACACAGTTCCAACCCCTACAGAATTCTTCAAAGCCAGCCAGGGTCTGTCAGATGACCATACGGGGCGCTAACTTGCTCCGTGATTTAGGGGACCCCAATCCCCCTGCTCCAAATCAGCTGGTCTACAAAGTGCTACTGAGGCCATTCCAGGAGCTGGGCAACTGGTTTGGACCCATGAGAAACCCTGGCTGTCACGTTAGAGTTACTGTGAGCCCCAGTAAGCATATGTTCACCTGCTGGAGTAAATCCACAGAAACCTCATGAGAGAAGTTCCCATAGCATCTCTCTGCCAGAGTCCAGCTCCAGCAGGTCCAGGGTTCCCCTGAAGGCTGGACGGTGTTGGCGAGAGAGAGTGAGAGAGCCTCGAGTTTCTTTCTGATCACCAGGCAGGCATCTCTGCCCTGGTGGCAGGCATCTCTGCTCTGTCTGATTCTCAGGCTTTATTTACGGTGAGAGGCACAAGGACCAGAAAGAGCAGTAAATGACTTCTCATAGATAATTTTTACAATTTTCCAGACATGGGTTCTGCAGAAGTTACAATTCTATAGTCATGATTGTTATAAAAAAAACTTAGCTCCAGGCACTCACGTTGTCATAGGTATTTTTTGCAAAACCTCAGGTCTAGCCTTAAGGAAGCAACCTTTAACCTAGAGGCAAACAGCATTGTTTAGTAAACATCAGTTTTTTATGAGTGAGGGTGATTAGGCTGTTTTATAACTCTAAGAGCAAGTTTCCAGAAAACCAGGATTCTCAGGAGACATAATGCCTGCTCTCACAGTCCCAAAGATGATGGCTACATTGTACTGCAGTAGTGACTTTTACAAAGGCATCCAGGCCCAGAAGGTAGTCAGTTAATTGCTTAGGGGAAAAGTATATGTTGCATTAGGGTGTATCTGGTTTACTCATCTTTTCCCTGACCAGGTGCAATCACGCCTCAGGGACAGGGCAGGGGGACAGGCCACTCCTGACACTAATCAGCAAAGCACTCTGAGGTTTGGTGCCCAAGCACCAAATGAAATGAAAGTTTTAAGAGATTAGATTTTGAGAGCTGTCTGGGGGCAAGAGACCATGCAAACTTGCCGTACCCTCACCAGGAATTTTCACTCTACCAGTGAGTTCAGATAGCTCCCAACACCTCTCCTCAAACGGTTTCCAGCCCCCACAAATCCACAATCAAAATATTAATGCTATTCTCAGGATATGGGCAATCAATGCTTTTTCAACCGTTTGTAAGATGGGAATAAGAATAAAATCAGCTAGAGGCACCTGTGTGGCTCAGTTGGTTAAACATCCAATTTTGGTTCAGGTCATGATCTCACAGTTTGTGAGTTCAAGACCCATGTTGGGCTCTGTGCTGACAGCTCAGAGCCTGGAGCCTGCTTGGGATTCTGTCTCCCTCTCTCTCTGGCCCTCGCCTGCTCTCTCTCTCTCTCTCCCTCTCAAAAGCAAATATTAATAAAACTTTTTTAAGAATAAAAGCAGCTATTAGAAAGCTTTGCTATTTTTTGGTGATCTGTACTATGCAGTATAAAAACAAAATGCTACGCAAATAAATGCAGCTTTTCAACGCATGCCCCGCTCACTCTCAGGCTGTAGCCAGACCCTCCCATAAAGAGTCTCTAGGGCTGCGTGCGTCATTCAACTAGTGACCTCAAGGGGTGCCTGGGTGGGTCAGCCATTTAAGTGTCTGACTTTCGATTTCGGTGCAGTTCACGATCCCAGGGTTTTGAGCTCAAACCCTCCATTGGGCTCTGTGCTGGGTGTGAAGCCTGCTGAAGATTCTCTCTCTCCCTCTCTCGGCCCCTACCCTGCTCGCTCGCTCGCGCGCTCTCTCTCTCAAAAACAAAGAATGACCCCAAACTTTTTTATTCGTAAAACATAATTTGGTAAAAACCACACTCCTTGCGCCTGGTTAACCCAATATAGAGATTTCTTCATCACATTTAAGTCACTACAAAAGATGTCATTTCTGATGTATTTGTAAATGCTGACAGTTAGAAACAAAACTATCAGTCCTTCTAATATATTCAATAGAATCCAAACGGTCTAGAGATTTAATACCCACCACGATCCATTTTAATTATGCGTGAATTCTTTTCACAGTAAGACATCTGACATTATGTCTTTTCCTCCTTGACTCCATTTCATTTCTACCAGAATTGTCTCCTCTGGCAACACTTTTTTAAACTCAGAAGTCTTTTTTCAGCCATGCTTCATATTTCTTGGCCACAAAGATAGATGTATCTAAATAGAAATTTGAATTTTCCTGTTTTTGATCATCATAGAACTCTGTTACAATTTTTTTCCTTTGGATAGATTATCTTTATAACTAGCGGTACATAATTTTAATGAAAGCCACATCTTTCAGTATCTTTCAAGTTGTGATAAATATTCAGCATAAGAACTGAAGATGCATTGGAAGTATATTATTTAATTAAATAAATGTGGCTCTTTTATTGCTACCTTCATGTATCCATAGACTAAAATTACTTCGAACAAGATGGGGTTCATCATCCACTCTATTCCTATTTTTCTTTATTAAAGACCTAAGTGAGGGGTGCTCTGCTGGATGGTTGGTAGAGTGGGCAACTCTTGATCTCTGGGTCATGAGTTCAAGTCCCACCTGGGGTGTAGAGATAATTTTAAAATAAAATTTAAAGAACAGACTTAAGCGAAGAGAAAGGTCATTCACGTAAGTAAATAAGTGGAAATGGCAGCTCTGCTGTCACACCAGTGTTACCCACCTCCGTGAATTCCTCTGCACTGATATCCCCGGAACTATACCGTGATGTGTCACATCTTCATTCCCAACCTTCTGTCAGCGGACAGACCAGTTCTTTCATCCTGCTCCTGACTTGCAAAAGCACTTGTCACCCTGACATTACAGTCCATCAGACACCAATAGATAAAAACGTTCTTTTGCAGTTATGGTGGAGTATTTTGCGTTGCAGGTCAGTGTGGATGTGGGGGCAGGCAGGGTGTGGGGGCAGAGGCGGGTGGGGAGGAAAGGGTGAATTGGGAAGAGGCGCCTCCTGGTGGCGCCACACCTTCAAGGCAGAAGGATTTTAGACCAGAGTCCAAGGGGAAGTGACTCACCTGTAAACAAGTGTCTGAAAACCCTCTTGCAAGAAACTCAGTGAAGTTCCTGCGCGAGCTCAGGGCTCTCTCTGCCCGTTTGAAGACTGCTGATTCGGAACCCCAGGACTAGAGGATCGTGCTAAGAGTACAGGCTGCCAAGACAGGCACTAGTTAGACCAGGCGCAGAAGGGACTTGGGAACAATCCACTTCCCTAGGGTCTGTTCTCCAGATAAGCTTCCGGGATCACCTGCATCCAATATGGCCTGGGCGTTTATTTAATATGTTTAATGTGAGGATTTCTAGACTCAGCCCCAGGTCAACTGGAGTCTTTAGGAAGAGAGCTGGAGGAAGCTGTTTTTATTTAAGGAGCAAGCCCTGCGTTTCTTAAGCACAGTAAAATTGGAGAAATATACTCTTGGCAATCTAATTTCTATTTTTTGGATCTTGCTGAAGCACCAGAGAGCATATCCTTAGCCGTATCTTTTGCCTACAGCTGCCTTTACTGCATTTCATCCTACGTCTTAGGATCCTGTGTAAGTCACACTATCACATCAGTTTATTACACTGTCATAGTGCACACTGATGTCTCTATCAGCCAGTGTCCTACATTAGAAGCCTCATGAAGGGAGTTAATTTAGAAACCAGTGCTTAGAAATATAGTTAGTTCCCTGCCTGGTCTGGTATGAGATGCAACACATTGCAATGAAAATGTGCTGACCCTGTTTTTTAATTTTTGCCCTAACTGCCTGAAGCTCATAAGTTAATTTAAAGTTTAATCACCACGCCAGCTACGTTGAACTTCGTAATTAAAAAAAGAGATATTCTTTTTTTATTGATCCTGAATTTTTACCTCATTTTTTAAAGTCATTATCTGGGGGCATCTAGGTGGCTCAGTTGGTTGAGCAACTAACTCTTGGTTTGGCTCAGGTCATGATCTCATGGTTTGTGGGTTCAAGTCCAAAGTCAGGCTCTGCACTGCTGGTGTGGAGCCTGCAAGGGATTCTCTCTCTCTCCCTCTCTCTCTCTGCCCCTCCACTGCTCGAACTCTCTCTCTCTCCAAAAATAAATAAATAAATAAATAAATAAATAAATAAATAAATAAAACTTTTAGAAAGTCATTGTTTATGTTTTTGTAATAAACTTTTCAAATCTAAATCTAAGTATTTCTTAAGGAGCATTTGGGTGGCTCAGTTGGTTGAGCATCTGACTTTGGCCAGGGTCATGATCTCACAGTTCCTGGATTCAAGCACCGCCCCCCCCCCCATCAGACCCTGTACTGACAGTGCAGAACCTACTTAAGATTCCCTCCCTCTGCCCCTCCTCTGCAGTCACTCTCTCAAAAATAAATAAACATTAAGAATATAAAATACATATTTTTAAGCACTATGTATTTAAGTAATCTCTACACCTCAGATGGGGCTCGAACTCACAGCCCTGAGATCGAGTCACAGGCTCTTCCAACTGAGCCAGCCAGACGCCCCTCAAACCTAAATTTTTGACAAGACTTTCTGCCAAAGGTTTAGTTATTTCCTTTTTTTGTTTTGTTACAGTTATTACTTTTTGATTATTAGGATAATATAGGTTAATTATACATAATTTTAGAAATCCTAATCAAAGTATAAAGAAGTGTCCAGTCCAGCCCTGGCTGGTGGGGCGGTAAATCCTTGTGGGTCTGTTCCTGAGGGAGGGAGAGAGAGTAGGGCAGGAAGGGGAGCACAGAGAGCGAGGCAAGTCAAGCGTTTCTGATCAAGCCCCCGTTTATTAAGAAAATAATCCACACGTATATAGGATTTGGGGCGGGAAACTGACCCAGGTTGGTTGCCAGGTAACAGAGTCAAATGATTATTAGAAAAAGGGGAAACCGAAACTGAAACTCCGAACACAGCATCAAAAGGAGAGCCCAGACTTGCATCTGCAATACTGAGCAGGGGAAGATTAGCGCTGCATAGGCCGGAATGCGGGTGATCTTTTGTTCATTTTGGCTTTTCTCGGCTGGCCCAGTCTGACTGTCTCCGAATCCTGGACCAGGAAATGCACTCTCCTAGCCTCCAGATGTAAATCTTGTTTTTTTGGTCGCTCCCTGGAGAGCGATATATCCTTGCCTGAGGAGCCAAAACTCGGCAGCTCCCAACAAAGAAGAATCAATCCACGATCTTATTCGGAAAGTCACAATTCATATTTTCTTTTCTTTATTTTTTTTCATATGGAGAGTGTTGGGATTTTTGTTTGTTTTTGTTTTTACAAAATTAGAATCATACTATATTCTGTGAAACCTAATTGTTTTAAACATGATTATAGCTATCAAAAGCATTTAACCATGTCATTAAATATTCTTGAGAAACATGATCTTGTATTTATCCTTTTTTTCCGGATCTATCAAAACACATGTGTATCCTCTGGTTTCTTCTGCTGTGTCAATACTGTGATAAGCACATGATAACACACATCTGATGCTCACCTGTGCTTATTCTGAGATTTTTAAACTCCTAGAAGTAAAATTACTAGATTAACAGTTAGGAACATTTAAGTTTTTGTGATGTGGTACCAATTCACTTTCTAGAAATGCTCCCTGAAACTTAAGTCTCCAGCTCCCTAAACTCCACAGCAATAAAACCCACCAACTCCTCCTTCCACGAATTTCTTTTATCCATCCCTGCCGCCCTAGCTGGAGGCCTGCCGGCTCTCACTGTCAGGAGCCCTCCCTGCACAAGGGTCTGTCTCTGAGTTTCCTCTCCCCGTTCCCTCACCCCTTTCCTCTTGTCCCTCCTCTGCCCACTCTCTCTGACTTCCTCCTTCTCCTTTTCTAATTGAGATACTTTCTCTTGTTTAGTATTTGTTTTCCTTTTTCTCAAAGTGGCTTCTCTCCCTTTTTTATGAGTGAAGAGTTGTTCATTCCACGAGACAGAGCTTTCCAGAAGCAGCGAGAGCAGTGAACAACGTTTTTTATCTCTCGTTAAAAATATCCAAGTCCTTCTCTTTCTTAGGTGAGGAGCTTGGATGCCCTGCGTCCCTACATGGAAAAGAAGCCCATGTTTGGTAGGGAAGCCACAGAGCTTGGACAGGTAACTTCCTTAATCGTGGATCTCTTACTTATTTGCTTAAAAACACGGAAAGGTTAATGCTTGATTACCACCTGGATGAAGTGCACATTTCCTGCACAGTGATCCAGCCCATCAAGACATGTCCCCAGCCTACTAGTGTCATCCTTCATTCTTGTGCCACGTGGACCTGCTGTTCTGACTGCAGCCAACATGCGCTACTAGTTCTGCGGAAAATCCCCCCAGTCTGTGGTCTCATCCTCCATTTGCCTTTCCTATATTCTTGGACTGTCCAATTTGACACAGACTTCAACATGTTCCTTCAAGAAGCCCGCCCCAACCCTCTGCTCAGAGTCTGTTGCTCTTGCGTCATTAGCAACCACAGAATCCTGCTTTGCCTAAAGCTTCCAAATTCTTTCCTTTGCCTCTACCAGAACCCTGGTGTGAGCCTCAAGGCAGGATCTGTGGCTTTTTCCCTGTATCCACCTCTCCTAGGCAAGGGGCTAGCACCGATATGCTCAAGAGATATTTACTGTATCAATGAATTAATACTAAGTGGAAAATGCAAAAATGGAAGAAGACAGAAAGAATGGTTGGGGACACTCCTCCCCCGTATAAGGTTGGTGCTTACTTGCAGACACTAAAGAGATCCAGGATGGGAAGATCACATCCAAAAGGTAGCCTCCGATCATCTCTGTCTGATGACATAAGCTTTCTATTATGTTAAAATTACTGGGGCACCTGGGTGGCTCAGTCAGTTAAGCATCTGATTTTGGCTCAGGTAATGATCTCACAGTCTGTGGGTTCAAGCCCAGCATCGGGCTCTGTGCTGGCTGGCAGCTCAGAGCCTGGAGACTGCTTTGGATTCTGTGGCTCTCTCTCTGCCCCTCCCCTGCTCACACTCTCTCCTCTCAAAAATTAATTAATTAATTAATGAATTAAACATTTAAAATAAAATAAAATAGGGGCCCCTGGGTGGCTCAGTCAGTTGAGCGTCCAGCTTCAGCCCAGGTCATGATCTCATGGTTCATGGGTTCGAGCCCCACGTCAGGCTCAGAGCCTGGAGCCTGCTTCAGATTCTGTGTCCCCCTCTCTCTCTGACCCTCCCCTGCTCGCGCTGTCTCTCTCTGTCAAAAATAAATAAATAAATAGAATAATGTACTGAGGTAAGGTCCTTGATGGAAATAGCAGGATCATGGGATGAAAAATAGGGTCATGCGTTTAGGTTTGGAACTGTGAGCTATCAAAATAGAATGCATGAGCACCTATCTGCTGAGGACCCTGTAATCCTTCTAGAAAATAGTGACAAGAACTTTGGAATATTTGTCAGGACAGTAACTATTCTGATTCGTATTTATAAGCCATGTCTGGCAATGCTGTCCACGACTCTGGAGTTGGGGTGGTAATCTCAGTGAAGGGCAAAAACCCTGCTAATTTGTTAGTCAAGTGCCCTTCAGCCCAACATCTGATCATTTATCTTAAAGGCCTTCATATAAGAGATTATTAACTAAATGAGTCAAGTTATCCACTAGAAGTCTAATTAATGGCTGAAAATGCTGGCGGGTAAGGAATGTCAGTCAGTAAGAGCTCTGAGTGCAAAGTGTAACAGCCCCAGGGAATATAGCAATTGCTCATTGTTACCACCAGGTGGCGCAGCAGAACTTTAAACTCTCAGCGGTACAGGGCAAACCCATTCCTTGGTTTTTTTCCCCAAAGAAAAGAAATTTTGGAAACAGAAATTTGTCTGGGGGTCAGACCCCATTGAGACCGTAACCCAATACCTTACTTTCATCCTTCTTCCAATTTTACACTAAAAAATACTTCCAGAAAATATATTACTGATAGAATGGACTCTTGAAAGCCAATTGCTAAATTTTAAAATTACAATTAGATTGTATAAATTTACAATTAACTAGATTGTATTTAAAGCAAAGGTAATAAACACTCAAAATTTTTATTGTTTTCTAATTCTTTTATTACATGTTACTATTTTCGGTGCTCTGGAGGTTATATACATCTATTGTAGCTATGGGATACAAACACTAATGGGGGCACGTCTACATGGTAGAAATACTATATAATGGGGTGCCACTTCACGTCTTTTTCCAACTCCATGTTCAGTGACATCAGGTTGGTCATTGAAAATTGGCCCTGGAAATTGGCAAATGCTACAGACCAGCTCTTCAGAGGGCTGGTTGCTGAACATTAGCCAATACCGGTGTGCGAGGAAAAGGAGAAATTACACATGAATTGTGTGCCTGGAGGCAGAGGGAAAGGCCTTTGGCATTCCAATTTGCCTTCTGATAATAATTCAGACACAGCAAAATTGAGTAGCTAGACACTTGTATTCTGTCGTCAGGATTCAGGCTTTGAATCTGTTCTCTGCCACTTAATAGCTGTGTACCTCCAGCTCTTGACTCTCAGTATCTATTTATCTATGATCGAACCTACTTCATAAGGTCATTGTAAGGATTCCATGAATTCATACGTACGGAAGCCACCTTAATTAGCTGCATGTGCTGGCTCTTGCTATGACTAAGAGGTGATGATTAATTAACACCCACAACAAAACTAATGACCCAAACAATAGAAACACACTTGAATTCCAAAATCCCAAGGCCATCTATCAGTCTTGTTACGTATTTACATTTTATTTTCCATCATGGTTTAAATTTATTTTCTGGCAAGAGACTAAACACAATGCCAAATTTCAGTACAGAATCGCACATGTGCCCTATCATACATTCCCTTGTTAATATTTTGGAAGTAAATTTTAAATGTCCAGGGTTCAATTCTACAGGCTTTTATCTTGATTTCTGAAATATTTTTTTTAATGTTTTATTTATTTTTTATACAGAGAGGGACAGAGCATGAGGGGGGAGGGGCAGAGAGAGAAGGAAACACAGAACCAGAAGCAGGCTCCAGGCTCTGAGCTAGCTGTCAGCACAGAGCCTGACGTGGGGCTCGAACCCACAAATGTGAGATCTGACCTGAGCCGAAGTCGGACGCTTAACCAACTGAGCCCCTGAAATATTTTGTAAATGTCAGAAACACGGTTGGGTTTTCCCAAAGAGCATGCCACTTAACCCAAGACTGTATTTTAAATCAAAATGGGAGGTGTCTCAGAAATTGGAGTCATAGAAACTCCATGTCAAATTCTTCTGAGAGGCTAAGAATCTTTCTCCATGTTTGAATGGCCACAGCCTCTGAGAATAAATTTAGGGAATGCTCTCTCCTAGTGACAGAAAGGAATGAGAAGAATTTAGAACAATTAGATATGTGATTCTCTTTCCAAAATTACAAATTAAAGACCCAGCTTTGTGACATGAAGAGCTTGATCAGTAAGTCCTGGATTTTTAGTGATACGATATTTAGGATGTCTGCTTGCGTCTTAGTTGTGAAAGCCCTTTCCACAAGTTCTGGAGAATGTTGGAGTGCCACCTACCCTCTGCCGTTCTGAGGTCGTAACACTTTGCTGCTTGAACCCAGAGAGGCACTCGGTGACCCACCGGAGTCACCTCCCGCTGCAGACACTGGAAAACTGTTACATAAATGGGTCAGAAACTGTCAAATCTATTGCATAATCCACACTTTAAATCCCGGAGAGCAGAGCACTCTGCCCACACCAGGCCCTTACACCCGACACTTAGCTAACACTAGTCAGCTAATCAAACTGGCATTTGCTGACTCTCTGTTATTTATGCCCAACATTGTGAGAAATGCTGTTTTGCGATTTATTTTTAAAGTTATAACTAAAGGAAAAAGAATAATTTTCCAAAACATGCAAAAATTAAGAGGGCATGTGGTATAAATATGTAATAAATAACAATTTGCACTAAAAAAACCAATGACACTTTAACAATACGGACGTAGTCCAAGTTCACGGAAACCTTAGGCCACCAGAAAATGACAGGGTGTTTCTGCACCAGAGTCTGCACGTTGCCATTCTTAGAATTCCTTCTGTTACATGATATACTCATAGCCTCAGGGGACAAACATGTGACATTCTAAGTCATTCCAGAACAGCTGTCTTACTGTCACCATCCCATTCAGAGCTATTTTGGCAACGCCGCAGCTGCTGGTAGGGCCCAGAGGGGTGTGGCCACATATGAGGAAAGGAGTGATATGGCCAAGACAGCTGGACTGACAAGGTAACATCATGACATCAAGGGTCACAGCCTTTGACCATGCTTTTTAAACTTTCAAATATATGTATGTTCTAAAAATAGATACATGCCCATTCCTGGATATGTATAAAATATAAAAGCATAAAAAGTCTCATTTTCGGGGAGCCTGGGTGGCTCAGTCGGTTAAGTATCTGGCTTCTGGCTTCGGCTCAGGTCATGATCTCACAGTTCCTGGGTTCAAGCCCCGCGTCGGGCTCTGTGCTGACAGCTAGCTCAGAGCCTGGAGCCTGCTACGGATTCTGTATCTCCCTCTCTCTCTGACCCTCCCCTGCTCACGCTGTCTCTCTCTGTCTCTCAAAAATAAAAAAATTAAAAAAAAATTTTTTTTAAAAGAAGACTCATTTTCTTGGGGTGCCTGAGTGGCTCAGTTGGTTAAGCGGCTGACTTCGGCTCAGTTCATGATCTCCCGGTTTGTGAATTCAAGCCCCTTGTCAGGCTCTGTGCTGACAGCTCAGAGCCTGGAACCTGCTTTGTATTCTGTGTCTCCCTCTTTCTCTCTGCCTTTCCTCTTACTTGTGCTCTGGCTTTCTCTCAAAAATAAATAAACATTTAAGATTTTTTTTTAAAGAAAAGATTCATTTTCTTTTATGTCCCCCCAGATTTATTGAGATATAGTTGACATGACGATCAATACAAGTACAGACTATGAAACGTTTACCGCACTTAGGTTTTCAGCACACTATTCATCTCACACAATTGCCTTTGTTGTTGTTCTAGTGAGAACACAGAAGATCTACTCTCTCAGCCATCTTCAAGTGAACAGTAAAGCATCGCTAAGTATAGGAACCGTGCTGTACATCCCGTGGCCAGAACTCACTCACCTTGTCACCAGAGGTTTGAATGCTCTGACCAAGATGTTCCCATTTCGCCCACCTCCCGGCAACCACTATCTTGCTGTTTCTGTAAGTTCAGTTTTTTCAGATTCCACATCTAAGTGAATACATATCATATTTTTCTTTCTCTGTCTGACTTATTTCACTTAGCCTGACGCCCTCAGGGCCCATCCATATTGCCATGAATGGTAGGGTAACACGTTACCTGAGATGTCAAGTCTGATCTGCTGGTTAGGGACAGGGTCTCCCAACATGTTCTACTGTGAAGGATACTATTTTACCCTTTGTAATGAAAAACTATCTTGTAGGGAGATAACTTTACTACCACGTAAATATCCTGCATCTCGCATTTCTTTTACCCACTATTTTTACCATCCTGGTGGGTTGTTGCTGGAATCAGTTACCAAGATGGTGGTTATAAATGTTGATAATTCTCTAATTCCATCATTCCTCACTTATTATTTTACATTCCACTCTAAGGAAATGCTTTTTTTTTCCTCTTTATTTATTCACTTATTTATTCAGGATCAGTACTCATGGATTCTCATTTAATCTTTAATTATTTTGGTGCTTACATGGTCTCAGACTTGGCTATTGGGAGCCCCTCCCATCTGCTCCCATGTCTTCTTGTCATGTGCCCGATATGCTTCGAGTACGTCCTCACTAACTGTACAATGGAAGGTCCAGCCCTGGAACCAGCCAGTTTTCAGGTATTCTAGGTCCTGTCAGTGGAGAATGGCCAGATGTGGGCACTGAATGCGTTCATTGCTCCTAAGGTTTCATTGCTGGCAGACATGTCAGCAAACAGAACCAGGAAAATGTTTGGGTCCTGAGATTCATGTTCATTTCTAAATCTATGTATTTAATAACCGTGTTTATGCTAACACCTCAATTCCGATACAACCTCACAGGGTACATTCTAGCCTTCTCCCTTCATGTGTTTGTGACTTTATTCTCTGATGGTGAGAAACCTGTATCCTATTATTTGCTCAATCTAAGAGTTTCAGAATTGCTAACATGTCTACTATGGGGAGGGGAAACTCCTACTAACTAGTTGATAGTTTTTGTCTTTAGCCTGAGGATATAAAATCAAATTACTGTGTTCAAATATTACTTAATTGATTCCCTATGCTCTCTTTCTGTAGAGTTGTCATTTATTTTATTTTTTAATGTTTTACTTGTTTACTTTGAGAGAGAGAAAGTGAGTGAGAATGAGTGGGGAGGACAGAGTGAGAGAGAGGATCCCAAGCAGGCCCTACCCTGTCAGCATGGAGCCTGATGTGGGGCTCAAAGTCACAAACTGTCAGATCGTGACCTGAGCTGAAGTCAAGAGACAGATGCTCAAAGGAGTGAGCCAGCCAGGAGCCCCTCTCTTTCTTTCTTCTAGTACCTCATATGATTTTATTCTTTTAAAAAATTTTTTAAATATTTATTTATTTTTGAGAGAGAGAGAGCATGAGCGGGGAAGGGGCAGAGAGAGAGAGGGGGACACAGCATCAGAAGCAGCTCCAGGCTCCGGGCTGTCAGCACAAAGGCCAACTCAGGACTCCAACCCATGAACTGTGAGATCATGACCTGAGCTAAGTCGGACGCTTGACCAACTGAGCCACTCAGTCACCCCATTATTTTATTCTTTAAAAATTCAGATAATAGATTTTTGTACCCTTTTAAAAAAGTTAACATGATATATGAAGACTTTCTTGTGTTGGTAAGAATGATTTGAAAATTAGTTTTAAAAGGCTGCATTTTCTTTGAGTGGGATTGATTGTAATTTTTCTTGATTCATCTTTTACTGTTGGACATATAGGTAGCTTCTACTTTCTTGATAATCTAAGTCATGCTGTAATATGTATACAATACACATATAAAATATATAATAAAGATAATTTATATCTTTATATAGATCCTTATATATAAATCTTTGAACAAGTCTGTGATTATTTCCTTAAATAAATGTCTAGAAAAATATAATGGACAATGTGATGTCAACTGGCAGGTGACTCAATAAATAAATGAGAGTATACCCATCCCGTGGAATATTACTCAGCAAAGAAAAGGAACAAGTTACATGCAGGCAACAACATGGATAAATCTCAAAATCATTACATTGAATGAGAAAATTGAGACCAAAGGAAAAAAAGAATATGATGTAATGTATTATATAATTTATGTAAGATTCTTGAAAATGTAAATTAATCTATAGTGACAGCAGCACAGCTATGGTTACTTGTGGATGGAAGTGAAAAGAGCACTAGGCTATAAAGGAATAGATTATAACAGGTTATAAAGGGAATGGATATTACATAGAGACATTTGGGGGATATTTTCTTGAGCGATGAAAGTTTCATTAGTGCATGTAGGTGTCAAACTTATCAAATTATGTCCTTTAAATACCTCCAGTTTGGGGAACCTTGGTGGCTCAGTTGGTTAAGTGGCCAAGTTCGGCTCAGGTCATGATCTCGCAGTTTATGAGTTTAAGCCCCGCGTCAGGCTCTGAGCTATCAGCACAGAGCCACATATAAACTTCGCTTCCACAGTCTCCTTTAAGAGGTCGAAGTCTTTCAAACACAACTTTGCTGAACTACCTGGTCCACAGCTCAATATCACACGGGAATGTTTAACAGGGGTGGTGATCAGGGACACGCTTCCTTGGTGCTGCTTTGATAATGTTGTCCACCCGCAGAATCACCTCCGCTGCTTCAGCTGCACTCAAAAGAACCTGTCGCTTTACTTGGAAACTTTCTGTTACACCCAGTACTGCCATATCTCCAATGGTGCTTTCCTTCATATCCAGTCCAGCAGTTGTATTGCCTTCACTATGGGCGGCTTGGAGCTGCGCCACTGGATCTGCACTGTCATAGCCTGAGTTATCTCCAATGATAGTTGGCAACATTCTGAGTGCTTTAGCGAAAGACTCCATCTCAACAGCTTCCTTGCCTGGTGTCCTACTGGCAAGCTGTGTCAGAGCATGAGCCATCAGCATCTCAGAACAGCCTCCTCCATAAACTGTTCTAGAATCCTTCACAGTTTGGGCAAGAACACAAAGAGCATCATGTAAACATCCTTCTGCTTCATCTAAAATTTGTTGAGTGGCACCACGCAGAACAACAGTACAAGCTTCACCAAGTGCTACCCCAGAAAAGTGGATGAGTTCATCTTCTCTAATCATGACTTCCTCAATAAGCTTGCAATTTCCACGCTTCACTAGTTCTGGGTGGTCAAAGGTGGAGGCAATTTCACCACCTGTGACAAGAGCTAAGCGTTCCACACCTGCAAAATCCGCATGTTCAGTAGCCATAACACCAGCAGCACCAAAGAGCTGTTCAGGGTAATTATAAATTAACTGCCTGTTAATAAAGCAATTTATCTCATGCTTAAGAATACGTTCAACTTTCTCCTTCATTTATTCCTTTTCTGCGTGTCTCTCTCTGTCTCTCAAAAACAAATAAACAATAAAAAAATTTTAAAAATACATCCAGTTTATTGTATGCTAATTATATCTCATTCAAATTGTAAACAAAAAGTATATTGGGACAAGTGGACCAGGAGAAAAAAGATAGCAGGTACTTCAAAGGCCTTTAATACTTAACAGCCAGTTCCCCCGCCATCTTATGCTTTGCAGAGTAGATGTGTAAGAGCACTTTCTCACAGTCATTAACAGCAATTTTGCATCTTTAAAAGTCTTTGTTATTTTACAAATACCAAAACAATCTAAGATTGTTCTAAAGTGAGTTTCATTAATAATGCACTCCAACATTTTCATATGTATGCATGCCGATGACTTGCATGTCTTCTTTTGTGAGTTGTATAGATTTTTTTATCATTTTGCTAAATTTTAATTAATTTTTAAGTTCACGCACCTGAGCAGGGGAGGGGCAGAGAGACACAGACCTCTCAAGCTGACAGCGTGAAGCCCAACATGGAGCTCGATCTCACCAACCGTGAGGTCATGGCCTGAGCTGAAATCAAGAGTCAGATGCTCAACTGACTGTGCCACCCAGGCGCCCCAAAATTTCTTTTTGTAATATACCATAACTTCATTCCTGTATGATGAAATATTTCCTTAAATTTGTCTTTTCCTTTCTTATGTTGTCTATGATATTTCTAAATGGAAATAATCTTTAAAAGATATGTGTAATCAAGTGTGGTGATTTCCTTGATGGCTCTTATTTAGAAAATCCAACCACATTCTGAAGTGAATTTACTCTTTTTCTAAGGTGTTTTAATTTCAATTTTTACACTTAATCTCCTCATTCCCCTCTGGAATTTACTCAGGTGTATGCTAAGAAAAAATATCTAGCTTCCCCCCGATCCCCCGCCACAAGTAGTAAAACATATTTTTTAGGATCATTTTGGTGATATTTCTAAAGAATAAATGCCCATGTAAGAAACAAGGATTTCTATTTATACTGTCTTAGTTGTCCTCGTGATAAAGTAGGTTTAGTAATTTTCACCTCATCATTATATTGCACATAGAAAAGATTACCTTATGTCTTACTTAGTGGGCTGGTTAGTTCTTACATACACTATAAGCATTCTGATTTTTTTTAATGTTTTATTTATTTTTGAGAGACAGGGCATAAGCAAGGAAGGGACAGAAAGAGAGGGAGACACAGAATCCAAAGCAGGCTCCAGGCTCTGAGCTGTCAGCACAGAGCCTGACGCGAGATTGGACCTCACGAACCGTGAGATCATGACCTGAGCTGAAGTCAGATGCTTAATGACAGTGCCTAATGGGGAGCTCAAATCCACGAAGGATGAGATCATGACTTGAGCCAAAG
>NC_043700.1:24520073-24522951 GCF_006229205.1 Suricata suricatta
GGGATTGGATGACCCCCCAGAAAAGCCCCTCCGCTGGACACGGTCCAAAGGTCCAAGGCTTGGATCTGCTCTCTGATTTTCCTTAGCTCCACTTTGAGTTTTTAAAGGATGAGTTAATGTAATGAACAAAATGCTGGAAGTGTCTTAGAGTCCCAGGTTTTCACCAAATGAGAAGCCTGTTCCAAGAAAAAGTGTGATTGATGATCACCTGGGCCTTCCTTGACAATGGAGTTGTGCGGGCATCCTCGGCTCTCTTCTGGCCCTTTCGTAATGCTTAGGATTTCAGAACCAAGCAGTCATCCATAAATGCTCATCTTGCTGTGTTTCTTCCTATTGTCTTCAAAATAATCGTTTGTGGGGCTCCTGGGTGGCTCAGTAGGGTAAGCATCTGGCTTCGGCTCAGGTCATGATCTCATGGTTCGTGGGTTTGAGCACCATGTCGGGCTCTGTGCTGACAGCTCAGAGCCTGGAACCTGCTTCAGATTCTGTGTCTCCCTCTCTGTCTGCCCCTCTCCTGCTCGCACTCTCTCTGTCTCTCAAAAATAAATAAAAAGCATAAAAACCAAAAACCAAAAAACAAAATAATCATTTGAAAATAGGTAGTTGCCCCCACCCACCCCTCCTGGAACTCTCACTAAACCTGTCTATATGGGCTGGGACATACAGTAATCCACACCAGCAGAAGCGAATTGTGGGGCTTTGATCTTCTCATTTTCAGTGAATCTGTGGGGAGAAAGGGGTGCTGGTGCTGAATGGAGAAACAAGGCAATCTCGGATAAGGGTGGTGGTCATCTAAGAGACGCTCATTGATTTTTTGTAATGATATTGTAATTTTAACGTAAAGCTGTTTTGGTAACTTGCAAAGCAAAGCGTGAAAGAGGGAAGACAATCCCTGTCCTCTCAAATCTAATGTCATCCCTCTTGGCATTTATCTTCATGAGCAATGAAAAAATATTGTATATAAAACTTGCAACCTCATGTTTTTCACTGAAAATTATAGCAAAAATTTCTGTATATTATTATAAAACATTCAGAAGCATATTTTAATGCCATTTCCCATCATATACTTTCCTGAATCCTTTCCCCATTATTACTTTAAAATTTTCAAGTTCTTTTCAAGTTTATTTGTTTATTTTGAGGAGAGAGAAAGCGCGTGTGAGTGGAGAAGGGGCAGAGAGAGAGAATCCCCCAAGCAGGCTCCACACTGATCAGCTCTGGGCTTGATCCCATGAACCATGAGATGATGACCTGAGGTGAAACCAAGAATCAGATACTTAACTGACTGAGCCACCCAGATGCCCCTAAAATTGTCATTTAAAAAAAATCACCTGGTGTTCATTACATAAGTGAATTCCTTAATTCCCATCACTGATTTCACCCATCCCCTCATCCACCTTCCCTCTGGTAACTTCCAGTGTGTTCTCTATAGTTAAGAATCTGCTTCTTGATTTGTCTCTTTTTCTTCCCCCTTTGCTCATTTTTTTCTTAAATTCCACATATGAGTGAAATCATATGGTATTTGTCTTTCTCTGACTCACTTATTCCACTTAGCATTATTATATTCTTGAGCTCCATCCATGTCATTGCAAATGACAAGATTTCATTCTTTTTTTTAATTTTTTTAATGTTTATTTATTATCAAGAGACAGAGAGAGACAGAGCATGAGCAAGGGAGGAGCAGAGAGAGGAAGACACAGAATTTGAAGCAGGCTCCAGGCTCTGAGCTGTCAGCACAGAGCCCGATGCGGGGCTTGAACCCATGAACCGTGAGATCATGACCTGTGCTGAAGTCAGATGCTTAACTGACTGAGCCACCCAGGTGCTCCGATTTCATTCTTTTTTATGGCTGAATAATATTCCAGTGTGTGTGTGTGTGTGTGTGTGTGTGTGTGTGAGTGAGTGTGTGTAGTGTGTATACAACACCTATTTTATTCATCAGCCAATGGACACTTTGGCTGCTTCCATAATTTGGCTGTTGTAAATAAAGCTGCTTTAAACACAGGGGAGCATGTATCCCTTTGAATTAGTGTTTTTGTATTCTTTGGGTGAATATCCAGTAGTGTGCTGGGATCATAGCACAGTTCTAGTTTTTTCTTTTTGAGGAACTTCCATACTGTTTTCCACAATGGCTGCACCTGTTTGCATTTTTACCACAGTGCAAGAGGGTACCTTTTTCTCCACATCCTCACCAACACTAGTTGTGTCTTGTGTTGCTGATGTTGGACATTCTGACAGGTGTAAGGCAGTATCTCATTGTGGTTTTGATTTGCATTTCCCTCATGACGTGTGATGTTGAGCATCGTTTCATGTGTCTGTTACCCATTTGCATGTCTTATTTGGAGAAATGTCTGTTCATGTTTGGTTGAGGTTTATAAGTTCTTTATATATTTTGGATACTAAGCCTTCATTGGATATGTCATTTGCAAATATCTTCTTCCATTCCATAGATTACCTTCTAGTTTTGGTTCCTTCGCTGTGCAGATGCTTTTTATTTTGATGTAGTCTCAATAGTTTATTTTTGCTTTTGTTTCTCTTGCCTCAGGGAACCCATCTAGGAAAAAGCTGCCGTGGTCAATGTCAGAGAAGTTACTGATGGTACTCTCTTCTAGGATTTTTATGGTTTCAGGTGGTCTCACATTTAGGTCTTTAATCCATGTTGAGTTTATTTCTGTGTATGGTGTAAGAAAGTGGTCCAGTTTCATTCTTTTGCGTGTTGTTGTTCAGTTTTCCTAACATGTTTTGTTGAAGAGATTGTCTTTTTCCCATTGCATATTTTTTCCTGCTTTGTCAAAGATTAATTGACCACATAATTGTGGGTTTAGTTATGAATTTTCTGTTCTGTTCTATTAATCTTTGTGTCTATTTTTGCACCAGGACC
>NC_043700.1:24523051-24524445 GCF_006229205.1 Suricata suricatta
GCCATGTGGGGCTTGATCTCATGACCCTGAGATCATGACCTGAGCCAAAAATCAAGATTCAGAAGCATAACCAACTGAGCCCCCCAGGCACCCTGACCCAAGTCTGTTTTAGCCATCTGGGGAGTTTGGCCTCAGAAATGCCACATATTATAGTCTGGTCAGTCCACTTTCAAAAACAAGGGTTTCGAGAACAACATTCTAGAGGCATCCCTCAGTATAAACATTTCTAGTGCAGCTAGATGTACTATTTTTCTTTAAATGTGTTGAATTTTTACAAGAGAGCAGCCTTGCACAGAAAATGTATCACTCATCCAACCTTTCCACTTAAGAACTTGAACATTTAGTTCTTTACACTTGAATTTAAAAATAACACTATGATAAATTCCTTGAAGGCCAGTGACCACATGGAGTAGTTCGCTAACTGTTAGACCCTGCTGCCGAGGAGACAGAAGTCTTAGAGGCTGGCCCCTTAATATCATGTATGGGTAAGAGGAAAAGTGTCACAGCCCGGCCAAATCCCACTGTATGACAGACACAGACTTAATCACAAGGAGAACCTGGTCAGAAGGTGTGTGGGGTTCAGTACAATTAGAAAGACGACCCAAATCTTGATGAGTCAGGGCCAGTAATGTAGATGTGGGGCAACAGTTTAACGGCCTGACACAGATGTAACTCAAACTGTGAAAAGGACCTTAAGCAATTATTGACTATACAGACGAGCAATCTTATGACGTCAGAGACATCATAGTGAGCGGCTCTCTGGGCCTTTAACCAGGTCTTCTGACTGCAAGGTAAGTGCACTTTCTGGCCCTACATTGGCTGCATCCCTGGCCTGTGTCCACTGTGTCGTGGCAAGTCAGTGGCCCTTGGCAGAACAGATTGAAAGAAGAGCTTGGACTCATGAGAAGACATCCCTTATTATTTGTGTTGCTGCCACCTGCAAATAGTTAGCGGAATTTTCTGGCGCAGCCCAGAAGCTGACAGCCATCCACTTATCTTCATCTGTGTCTCTCAGGACAAAATAAAATGCACTTAAGAATTTGTTCTTCTAGCCCCTTATTTATAGCAGGCCCCCCGATGCATGAAGGAATAACTCCAACTCGAGATTCTTTTCCGCTGAGATACAAACCAATCTGCAGTGAGACATGTAGTCACGGGACTGTAATTTCCTGACCTCAACATCATTAAACCTCAGCAAGGCCATCACATTAGCTCGTTTTCGTGTAATTGTATAAACACAGGTTTCCCGGTTCAAAGCACTTGGAAATATTTCATTATGCCTTCTTCAGAGCGAGGCAATCGTGACCACATGCCAAGGCTAACAAAATAACAAGCTTGCCTGAGCTAGTGATGATTTGGATTTGCAGGAAGGCAGCTGGACAAGTCTTCAGTAC
>NC_043700.1:24524545-24550063 GCF_006229205.1 Suricata suricatta
TAATGAGTGCCTGGTACCCGAAAGAGGTCCTGCTCCAGCTGGGTGTTTTTGGTGCACATGCGGAGATCCATTCATGTTACTGCTAGCAACGGGTGCTTCACTGTAAGAATACACTTGGACTGGAACCATGCAGGCAATTCTAGGAAACACCGACTGACACCAGACTCACGGCAGGTGCGGTCTCGGGAACACTTTTCTGCATCGGTCAGCTCGCCTCTCTCCCAGCCAGAGGCTCTGCTTCAGCCAGATCTCTGCTCCATCTTTGCTCCAATCTGGAAATGGCCACTCTGACCGCCCCCCCATGTCACAACACCCCCCTTGCTCCTGTTGTGGGCTGGCTTGGCCCCCGCATGTCAAATACTAGGAGCAGGAAACCTGCTGGCCCAGACGACTTTTGCATGCACGGCCACCAGATGCCCATGCCTACTTCAACCAGCTATGGTGGGTGGCAGAGGGTTTACCAAGAGCCGGGAGCAAATGTGTGTCCCTCAGGATTGGGTGTGGTTGCTCTGATAGTCTTATGTACACCTGCAGCAGAAATGGAGTTGAGTTAGGTTTATGCCAATTGACCAAGGAATCTGAACTGTATTCAGTAGGCACGATCCTGTGGAAGGTTTTTATCAGGGCAGAGCCTGCTGGCTCCATACCTTTTCATGTCCTCAGACTCTACTGTGATGCTGGCCAGCAGTCTAACAACTCACTGCCCTAAAATATTTTCCTTGATTTCAATTGAAAAACCTTATCACTCCATTCTCAAGTTGGCTCCATCCCTCCCTTTGTTCTCAAAATCTTTCTCATAGAATCCGTGGCCCTCAGCAGATTGCCCCCTATGCATGGGCATCATCTAATCAGTTGAAGGGCAAAGCAGAAGAAAAGGGTCATGGTCCCCTGAGCAAGAGCAAATTCTCTTGCCTGATGGCCTTCTAACTGAGACATCAGTTCTACGGATGTTGAACTGTCTCACCTCCAAAATCGTGTGAGCCTATTTCTTATCATGAACCCCTTTCCAATAGATGCTATTGGTTCTGTTTCTCTGGACTATCCTGACTACTACACTACCCATTACCCCGTTAGTAGTCATTCCCTCTCTCTCCCCCATCCAGCCCCAAGCAACCACCGTATACGCCCGTACTGCATATTTCCTGTAAATGGAATCATACAATGTGTGATCTTCTAGGATCAGCTTTTTAAACGTTCCTCCAAGTGATCGCATGTATTGGCCCTTAATTTCCTCTTATTGCCAAATAGTGTTTCAATTCTATGCATAAACCACATTTTTAGTCATCCATTCAACAGATGTCTATTTGGATTGTTTCTACTTTTTAGCTGTTATGAATTGTTCTGTCATAAACAGTGTTGACAAGTTTTTGAAGGGAGGTGTGCTTTGATTTCTCTTGGGTATAAATTTGGATTAGGAGAGTAGAATTGCCCAGTCCTCATAACTCTATGTTTGAAACACTGCCAAACCATTTGCCAAAGTGTCTTTACCATTTTACTGTTGATGTAGAGTTCCAATTTCTCCATATCCTTGTCAACATTTGTCATTGTCTCTTTTTTTTTTTTTTGTAGCCGTCACAGTAGGAGCAAAGAGGTATCTCACTGAGGTTTGGTTTTGCATTTCCCTCAGAGCTGATGACTTTGAGTATCTTATGTATTTATATCTTGTATATATATATTGTATATATTCTTTTTACTTGTATATATTCTTTGGGGAAAGGTCTATTCAAATCCTCTGCCAGTTTTAAAATTGGGTCATTTACCTCTTTCTTTTCTTTTTTTCAATTTTTAAAAACCATTTATTTATTGTTGAGAGACAGAGAAAGACAGAACAAAGCAGGGGAGGGGCAGAGAGAGAGGGAGAAACACAACCTGAGGCAGGCTCCAGGCTTTGAGCTGTCAGCACAGAGCCCCACATGGGGCTTGAACACGCAAACCATGAGATCATGACCTCAGCCGAAATCAGATGCTTAACCGGCTGAGCCACCCAGATGCCCCACTTTATATAACATTTTTAAAGAAGCTGAGGGAAAAAAGAAGAGGAAGTATATACAATAACGTTTGTTATAATAACTTTCTTATTTACCTTTTTGGCCCATTCATTTCTTCCTTTCAATTTCAGTTACCACATGATGTGAATTCCTTCCTTCACTGCAGTTTAGTTCCACTTGCTTCCTTTGTGCTCATATTGTCAAGTGTATTCCCTTAGTGTGTGTTCTAGTATATACATATTGCTTTGTCTGATTGTTTCATAAGAGAGGAAGATGTAAGCAATCACAGTTTTTACCAATACCTATGAAGTTTCCTTTATTAGGGCTCTTTGATGTCCCTCCTCAGATTTCCTCCCTCATTTTTATCTTTTAGCCCAGCAGCATAAAGGGCTGCCCCTGGTTCTGCCTAAGTCCCTTACTGGTCAAAAATTGTGCTTCAGCCTCCTCCAGCAGTTCGATTTCCAGCCCGTGTTATTGGGTGTGTATGTGTGTGTAGCTCATAGGTGGCTCTCATGCTTCAGGGAATTTACATTTTTTTGGCTCCACGTTCACCAGGGACAAATAGTATGGAGTTGCTCTCTGACCAGTCCTAAGAGAGCTCCGTCTTGAATATGCACAGTCTTCTCGGTTCCCAGGAATAAGTGTGTTAGTTACAAGCCCGCCTTCGCAGGAGTAGCTCCTTTGCTGGAGTAGCTCATTGTTTAGTTGGTGTCTGCTCTGAGGTGATGTTGGAGTCCCTTGTGCCAGTGAGGCTGCTGCCCTGTGATGATGGGGCTGTGGGTGGCTGGAGGATGCTTTGAAGTCCGCCCCATGTCCTGCTCTGAGGGGGTGCAGCCTAGCACCCCCAGAACTGACTGTGATGCCAGGAGTTCTTTTCTTGGCTCTTTCCCTGGCTCTATTAAACTTCTGGCTGCTCTCTTTTCCTTGGATGATGGCGCTATCAGCCTCAGAGACATCCACTGGTTTTGCCAGCATCTCTAGGCATGCCTCTCTCCAGGCCCTGTTCCAAATAACGTCAGTCTTCTTGGGCAGAGCTGCGGGGGTCTTCATCCTTATGAAGGATGCCTTTTCTCTGGACAAGCCCGTGCGACTCGGCACTGAGGGTGGGGATCCACTTTTTCTGACAATGACACTCCTGCTCTACAAGTGGGCAACTGAGGGAGGAAGACGCAGTAGCCTCTGGTGTTTCTGGCTTGCCTCACATAGGGGTGAGGAGAGGCAGGGACCACTGAGGCCTCAGGATCCTTTTCTACTCCGCCTGCAGTAGAGCTTTGCCTGCAAGCTGGAGACGGCCCTGTGTTCTCAGCTCCTCTTGCCTGGAGCAGAGTTCTGGAACAGAGGGCTGGGGGGATGAGCCAGGAGAGCAGCCGGTCTCTCCCAAGGAGAACCTGTGGCCCCAATGGGGAGTCGAGGGGAGAAAGCATCTCCATCTTTCTGGTCACATTTGCCCAAAGTAGAGGGCCCAGGGCACTGATGCTTGAACATGGAGCTGTGGGGGAGGGGGCTTAGGAAGGGTGTGGCTCAAATGTCACAGATCCTTGCTGATTTTGTATTTAGTAAATTTTCCTGAGTGAATATTTCTCCATTTGCTCTATGTCCTTAGGATATTTCTGGGGATTTTAAATGACTGTGGTTTATGGTTTTTTTGGTTTTTTGTTGTTTTTGTTTTATTTTTGTTTTTAATAACTTTCTCTATTTTGTTTTGCTGGGGAGGATTTGCCCCAAGCTCCTTACTCTGTGGTTCTGGAAGTCTTTATAATAATCCTTCTATTATCTTTGAATAAATATTTCCAGTGGAAAAATTTAAACTGTGGGAAGTGTCTTTTAAAAGCTTTGGGATCTTGAGACACCTAGGTGGCTCAGTCAGTTGAGCATCCGATGTTGGCTCAGGTCACGATCTCAGAGTTTGTGGGTTTGAGCCCCGCATCAGGCTCTGTGCTGACAGCTCAGAGCCTGGAGCCTGCTTCAGATTCTGTGTCTCCCTCTCTCTCTCTGCCCCTCCCCTGCTCACGCTCTGTCTCTGTCTCTTAATAAAATAAAATAAATAAAATAAAATAAAATGTTTTTTTAAAAAGCTTTGGGGTCTTTCATACTCACAGAGCAATTTCCAGGCCCCTCCATTACATTACCCAAACATTTGTGCACTATTTTCACAATTTTTTGCCATATATTCCACATGTTTTGTCAGTGTACCACCTGCGTTTACTCACCTAATAGTTTTCTAATATGTTTTAAAGGGTATTTTTCTAAATGTGTTTATGTTTTAAAGCAAACATTGTATCACTGGCACAAATAACCAATTAATAATTGGGAGAAAACCAAAAGTTATTAAACATTCCAGGTAGGTATTGTTAAATACTCAGGATCCAGGACCGCTCTCTTCGTGGAAACGGGAACCGAGCCAATAAGGAGATTAGCGCTCACCAGCGCTGGGCAGTGTCCTAAGTAGGCCCTTTCCATGTAGAATCTCATTTTAGCATTTGTGACAACTGTATGAGGTAGACCGTTTCCCCCCATTTTACACATGAGGAAACTGAGGCACCAGGAGATGAGGTGGCAGAACCAGGATTGGAGCGGAGGCAGGCTGGCGGGCGCGCTCTTCCTCACCTTGCTCTCCTGCCCCCCACTAACAGAAAAGGCACCAACCAGGCGCCCACACCTGCCTCGGTTAGCACTGGAAGGACACGCCCCGCCCCGAAGCCCCGCCCCCCCAGGGCTTCTCGCGAGGACTCAGGAAAGGCCTCCTTCCATCCCCTACACGGAGAAATGCGCATGGAGGTCCGCTTCCCTCTTGGCCACTTGGAAGTCACAGCGCATCCAAGAGCTTCTCAGGCCTGCGGCCAACAGTGTGCAGCTTTATTAAATGCGCCATTTCTCGCACGTTTTCAAGCTCAGAACATCTTTACAGAGAAGCGCATATTAGCATCTCAGGAGATACAAATGTTTCATGGGGCCGTTTGAGAAACTGAATTAATCTCAGAGGGCAGTCATTTCATCCAAAGGTATTTCTCATATATACACATGAAAAAGACGCGTCTTGGTGAATTTTCTTATGCCTTTGAACCCAGGTAAGTTCAAAGTGTCATCTGCTGAATAAAAAACGTCTTCCAGCAACTCCGTGTCCCCTCCCAGCTCGGTGCATGAGAGTCAAGTTCTAGGAGGGGAGGCTCTACCTCAGTCCCAGGACCACCTGGTGCCGGAGGCACTAACAAGAGAAACCCTGGGCTTTTGAATTCCACGCCTGAGCAGCCGCCACTTAGAGAGCTCTGTGTGTCCAAAGCAAACCTGGACTCGACTTCAAAAAGCTCACAGCCTTGAAAGGCTACAAGCTGGGTGGTAAATCACGCACTGTAGCTGTTGTGACTGATACCTGCTCATCTGTGACCTGCTCAGCAAGTTTAAAGAGTTTCTGGGTTACAAGCATAAAATAAAACTAAGCTCCAAATGAGGACTCCTGCACCCTGTCTGGATAGAGAAAGCACTAGGGAGGGCTCCACGTGCCTGGACACACTCCCGGGGCAGGCCTATCTGCAGGGAGCATGCACCCCACTTCGCGATCCTTCAGAAAATTCTGGGGATGCCTGGGAGGCTCAGTCGGGTAAGCTTCCAACTTCAGCTCAGGTCATGATCTCACAGTTGGTGGGTTTGAGCCCCGCAGTGGCCTCTGTGCTGTCAGCTCAGAGCCTGGAGCCTGCTTCAGATTCGGTGTCTCCCTCTCTCTCTGACCCTCCCCTGCTTGTGCCCTCTCTCTCTCAAAAACAAATACACATTAAAAAAGAGAAAAAAATTCTGATGGCCACACCATGGGTTCAGCTGTTGCGCCGGCAGAGGCACATTTGGATCAGGACCCCTAGAGGTGCCACCTGCTTTCTCAGGAAGCACCGGGTCAAGTGGCCTTTCTGCCCAGGGCCTCAGGGTGGGTTTTTCTGTTCCCAGTCCCTCCCCAGAGGGTGCTGCTTCTGCTAGTAGCATCCACCTTTTTTTCCCCCTTTTTTTCCTCAACTTTTTTTTTTTTTTTTTTTTTTAAATAGGGGGAATAGAGCTTTGGACCCAGCACCTGCAGGTCCTGTGAATACAGACCCCTCTTGGTGCCCGGGGCAATATTTACAAGGTGGTGGCATGGACTTGTGCTAAGAACCTTGAAGGAAAAGTTCAGGGAAACGGGACTTGCCAACTATGCCACAGATTCAGAAGTTTGAGGTAAGAGTACCATGGATCACTGGGAAGGGTCTGATCGAAGCGAGGGCCGATATTCAAGAGTTGAATCTCCAGCCTGAAAAGAGGCAGGGTCTTCAGTTAGGGACTCTTCAGTTTTCCTTCTGGTGACTCAACCCCCAAAACAGAGCTGCCCTCATCCATCTCCCACAGCTCAGAAGTGATTTATGAACTAAAACTATGAAACTTTCTCCTGTAATTGAAACTAAAGAGATCAAAACCAAAAATAACTAAACTCTGGAAATAAAATTGTTTAACCATTTCTTTGTGTTTTTATTGAACTTTTTTGAAAATTGTTTTAAATTTCTGCCTAGTCACGACAATTAAATGGGAAACCACAATGACAATTTACAAACTGTGGCATGAGAAAGAACACACACCCATCAGGCGTTATACCAAAGCCTTTCCTTTTTATTCATTCAAGAGTCCAATGCACAAATGTCAAATATGAGCACTGTCATTTTTTTCTTGGAAGGGGGAAAAACATTTATTCTGGCAGCACTTTTACAATTCCAGGAAGTGGCTGTGATACCACTGGTTGCAAGAATAGAAACCCTAACGAACTTGAAGGGCATCTGCTTGCCAGGCAAGGGGCTGCGTGGTCTGAAAAGACTACCCCCTTGTGCTTCGTGAACTGCCTGCCCACCGCGGCGGCCGAGCCTTCCCAGGTACGGAAAGAGAAAATGGAATTTCCTGCACAGACACTGAAAATTCCAGTAGAGCAGAGTGTTTGCTGTATCTCCAACCCTCCCCCCACCCTAAGCAAGTTCTCAAGAGCTTTTCTGGAGCTTCTTTTGGTCACATGACCCTCAATCATGATGACCTTTTTGCTGAAACCCATGGGACGCCAAGATTTCTCCTTACACTGCTTCTCTAGGGTTCATATGATAGCACAAAACATCACTTGTCAAAAAATAGCAGATATTATAAGAATGTGGGCATTTAGGCTTATAATGATAACAAACACTTTGCAGGGTATGTCACCCAAAGGAGCTTTTTTTTTTTTTTCCATTTAATATGGTCCCCTGGGGAGTTAGCCCGAAGTCACATCCTTAATAGTCCTTGCAAAAGACTGGTCAAAGTGGGTTAATTTGACAGTTTAGGAACCGTCTAGTGCCAATTACAAAACTCCCATGCCCAACAATTCAATGGTCCATAAAGCAATTAAATGTTATCATTCAGTTTACAGGCACACACGCACGCACGCGCACACACGAGAACTGTGACCAAAGGATGAAGCGGCTCATCTCGTGACTGTGTCCTAAAAGAAACTGAAATCTCAAAATGGAGGTGTCGTATTCAAGTATCGAAAAATGCGTAAGGAGTGCGACCCCCTTTGATGTTATGATCATGACAAATCATACTTGTTTCACCGCGGTTACGAGTTAGTGAAGTCAACTGCGGGGGCACCAAACCTACAAAAAATCGACTGAAGATTTTTCACAATGCAGCCGCTTGCTTATTTCTTTTAAAAAATATGGGGAGCCTCCGTCTCCCGGCATTCCAAGAGTCAGTACTTTATAAAAGACGTAAAAGAGCAATACCAGCTGACTCACTCGTCGTGCCTCATGCTGGGTGAGAAGCAGCTTTCCCATCAACAGGCAGAGGAGGCGGCTGTAAACAGAGTCCTTTACATTCTTCAAAGAGCATGTTACTATTGCAGCAGATCCTATTTGGCCCCAATTAACAAGAGACGAGAGAGCAATTTGCTTTGCTTTTCACGTTTTACTTGGTGGAGATTTTACAACGATCGTTTTACTAGTTCTTGGCAGCAGACCGTCCCATCAGAGGCTCTGTATTTATAAATAACCAGTGTGGGACTCTGCCCTCCCTATCTCAAGGTCTGACAGCCAGATGCGAAGGACTTTCAAAGTGCTCTGCTAAATTTCACAGACTCCGTGCTAGGGAGAGAGGAGGACTCTTTGCACCATTCACAACTGACTCCTGATTATCTTAAGCTATTGAAAGACTCAGATTTTCCATGGACTCATTGACCCCTCTGTCCCCCTCCCCTGTAGAATCCTACCACCCAGCCTCCACCTCCTCCATGAGGGCTCCATCCTCCTCCTGTGGAGAGTCTATTAGCACATCATCTGGTGACACCATAATGTCAGCAGGAAGCTGGGAGCAAGGAACGTTCTGCCCAGCACCACTAGAAATGTGGGTGAAGAAAACCGGGAAGCCCACCGGCCTGCCCAGGGAACAGGCTCACAGGCAGGGACCTTTATTTAAAAGAAGGGGTGGAGACACTGCCTGAAAAACACACTTAAGGTGCCTGCTGATTATCGGCAACCTCTGAGACCCAGCACTTAATCCACGGGCAGAGAGATGGTTTTTTTTGTTTTAAATCTCAGAAGGACTAAATAAAGAATAAAGAATGAACAAAAAGGTCTTTTGCTAAAATAAGAAACCAGCCTCATCTTGGCACAGTCCTCAGGCAGAACATTGCACCCAGTGTTAACTAACGCTAGAAGCTTCAAACGGTATAAATTTAAATGTATTTGCATATTATAAAAATAAAGATAAACATATACATATTTTACACTAGTTACGGAACAGCAATGAACAGTCAGTCGATCCCTCTTTCACATTTGACAGAACTGAAATCTGAGTGCTCAAAACACGGCCACCTGTACGGAACTATGGCTTATATGTGCACAGAAAACAAAATCCCTGAGAAGCCATTCGACTTTTTTTTTCTTTTCTTCAAGTAGCGCTCTCCTTGGAGGATCACAGTTCTGAGGTTCAGGTTGTAAAACATTTGCTCCACGGTCTCCCCCGTCCTCCCCTCCCCTCCCCCGCCTCCTCTACCGGCCAGGTGCGCTCCCCCCTCTGCAAGCACCCTGGACGGTTATTACTCAAGTTCATGGAACGCGCTTGGGCGTGTGGAGGGTTTGCCGGGTACACAAGATGGTCCAGGTGAGTTCTGATGCTCTCTTTTCTCCACGGAAATTCCATAGCCATAGAAGTCATTGGTTTCTGTGCTTTTCACCAACGTTCTTCCTATATGGGTAGAGGAGAAAAAAGCACAGACATGACAAAAGGTGACAGAGAAGGATATTCTCAATTCTAAGAACAGGAAGCAATACTATGAATTGGGTTTTGGGGTTTTTTTTGCACAGATTAAAATTTTTATTTCCAGAATTCCTTATAGAAGTGTGACTGTCAGGCAACTAATGATCCTTCAAAGGAAAGCGTCTTTTCAACTAGAAAGTTGGTCAAACACTTCTGGTCGTGACATTAAGTTCAGACATAATGAGGAGCTATATGAATGAGTAATAACCACCTAAGCCATTGTAATTTCACAGCTGAATGAGATTTATGATCAAGAACCCTAAACACTAACTGAGTCTCTTCAGGAAACACACACATGCATGTGCGCGCGCACACACACACACACACACACACACACACACACACACGCCAAATAGCCCTCTAGGAGTAAGAATATATACTGAAAAGAGAGAACTGTTAGTTTAGAATGTCTACCTGGCCTTAAAAGGCATGATTTCACTTGCAGTGTTACAGGCGAGGCTGTCAAACTAAAAGCCGGAGTTGGATGAATATAAAATAAACTCCTGCACTGCCACCTAATTAAACAGAGTGGCATTCAATTCAGACAAAATGATTAGAGAGAAAGAGGTCAAAGGTCCTCATCCCTTATGTCAGCTTTCCTCTAATGACTTGCATCCCCTCCACCCCACCCCCATCTCTTGATGGTGCTTGATTTTACAGAAAACTGAGTAAAATATTAGTAACATTACCAAAAGAATGCACTTCCTGTTTACTACCTACTTGCTACATACCAGGAGTCACACCACTTACCGTAGTGCATTGTTTGATTAATTCTCAACTTGTAACACGCCCACGGGGTAGGCTCCCGCCTACTCTACATTCACCAAGAAGGAAATTAAGGTTCCAAGAGGTTAAATAACTTCCTGGAGGGTACACACCAGGCGTGCGGGAGAGCCAGCCTTTAACGAGGGTTATCTGACCCCAGAACATTTTTGGCAGCTAAAAGTCAAGTCGGGATATTTGGGGCCCTGGGGACAGCTTCATGTTTCTAGAACACTCAGGCATGAGGACTTTTTGAAGGCTAATAGGCCTTCAAATGTATAGCAAACTTCCCAGTAGAGAAAGTTCTGAAAACTGCCTCAAACTCGAGCATAATGTAATAAATCTAACTGTAGAGAGGATGGCGGTGTGAAAACCCCCGTCTGCACCACGCAGTTAGCTTCTGCGGTTGAGTTCTGGGTCTGTGAGGGGGATGTGCCGCGCAAATGTTTTTCTCACTGAATCCAACAAGCCTTCGGAAACGCAGACGGTTGTGTCTGGCTGTCTGTCCCCCTGAGCCACATGGAAGACAGAGACACACGAATGTCTAAGCAAGGGCCCCCAGGAGGGAACAGCCCACCGTTCAAAAAGGAAAAGAAAAACCAGTTGGAGTCTATTTCCATGTCCATGCCACTTTTTCAAGTTTGGGCTCTTGAGGAAAGGACAGAGCCATCAAATCACCAACCTTCCCCATGCCACACTGTTTCTTCCATCCCCAAAGGCCCACCCCCAGGGCTACTTCCTAGAACTTTCCCCGATTCTTCCTGGTAGAGTTCTTTCTTTCCACTGCCCACAGGAACTGTGGTGATGTATCAGTGATATACCGCTGCGGCAGGGGCTCACATTTGAATTGTAACTAGACACTCACAAGTCTGTTTGCTTAGGTCTCTGATTCCCATTCTCCTTGAAGAGACTATTAGATTCTTGAGGGCAGGGTCTGTCTTAGCAATTTCTACATCCTAACATCTGGCACAATGCCTAGTAGAGGGCAAATATCCAGTAAAGACCTCCTGGATGAATCATGAAGAGGACGTGATGAGAAAGTCACAGGTGCAAACAGTCAAGATGCTAGATGCCCATTACTATCGTGGCGTTGGGTAGGCGTGAAGCAGAGTGACTGATTACAGTTAGGAGGGTTGAAGGTGGCTTCTCAGAGGGGCTGACACATGACCTTGGCCTTAGGGAGGATGGGCCTTCACCAGGTGGGAGAGGGGTGGCAGCTAGCCATGGGCTGAGAACCAGCCAGGCGTGCATATGGTTGACCCCCTCCCACAGTAAGGGTGGGTCCCCCATGTCTGCAGGGTGGCTGGGGTCTGACTGGGAGTCTGTCTAGGAGGTTTGAACTTGAGCCTATAATCACTAGGAAGCCACTTGAGGCTTTTAAACAGAGAAGTGGCAAGGGTCTGACACTGAAAGATAATACTGGTTTGTAAGGAAAAAAACCATTAGAGAGAGGGAGGCCAGTTGAGACTGAATCACAGGTAGCTTGGCAGGGACAGGTGCATCTAGAGGAAAGCGCAGGCCCAGTGGCAGTTGCTGGCCAAACTGTCTCATGTCAAGACACATGGATAAGATGGGAGAACAGGTCTCAGTGGAGGGCTGTGTGCGTGCAGCTGCAGTCCCCGGGCTCAGCAGACAGGTGCCAAGCAATGCCCTCCCTGAGGCAGGAAGCACGGACGGGTGACCCACGCTGAGGGGGAGGGCAGTAACTCACCTACAAAGCCTACAGCCTGCGGGGGACCCCGAAGGGAGCTGCAGAGGGGCACTGGGAAGAGGAGGAGGAGTCCGGAGCTGAGGGATAGGGCATCGTGGGAGCACAGACCCCGAATCCTGCCTGGGGCACTGAACCTGCTCTTCCTGGAACACGGCACAATTAGTCCAGGGATTTAGAAGCTCAGGCTGGAACTGAGGCTCTCCCCCATTGTATTAATCAATTAATCAGGTCTTTTATTTTCTGTACGAAGATGTTCCGACATCAGGGCCCTCGCTGCCCCCGGAGGGAACCCATCCCCCAGCCTTAGCCAGCTCCGAGAGACACTAAACATCCCTGATGTGAGCGCTATCCAGAGCCCGCACCCGGCGGCCACCACCTTTATCAGGCTGCGACACCACAGGCCATGCTCTATCTGCCCTCCTCACTCGAGGGCCATGTGCCAGGCCACCTGGGACCATCCCTGCGTCCCGGCCAGCACCCTCCCTCGGCAAACACACACGCGCTCTTGTCCACGGTGCCCTCTGCCTGGTGGCCACCCCTGTACGTCCCCGCATAGGCCCCCCACACCCCCAGCACGGCATGCACCCTCTTCTGGGGCCCCGTGAGTCATAAGTTGTCTTTTTAGTGGCAGTCACCTCCCGATCTGTTGGCCTTACCCCATGTACAAGGCCCTTTTATGACACTACATTCTAAGGCAGATGTGTAAATAAGAACTTGGGTGAAAACGGCACTGAACTGGGAGCCATGACACGGGTTTCAGGTCGAGGCCTGTCACCCAGTGACTGTGACTGTCAGAACACGGCCTGGTCTGGAGCCCAGAGCCCCCTGCCCTACGTGACTTATAGGGCTGTGAGCGCAGAGTTGGGGGGTTTGGTTCATCTCACACTGCAGGAGTTTGTGATGATGATACAAAAGAAATGACACTACTCATCCCCACGTCCCCCCCTGAAGATGGGGCCAGGACACTCCAGGTGGCCTTGTAAACAGATCTGTTCCCAGGGTTAAGTGGCAAACCACTGCCTCCTTCCCCTTCCAGCACACACATGTACCCTTCCTGGGCAGACACCTGAGGTAACAAACTAAGTGTTGGGGGGCCTGGGTGGCTCAGTCGGTTGAGCACCCAACTTCAGCTCAGGTCATGATCTCACCGTTCATGGGTTCAAGCCCACGTCCAGCTCTGTGCTGACAGCTCGGAGCCTTGAGCCTGTTTCAGAATCTGTGTCTCCCTCTCTCTCTCTGCCCCTCCCCTGCTTGTGCTTTCTCTCTCTCTCAAAAATAAACATTAAAAAACATTTTTAAAAATAAATGTCACTAGGCACGTTGGGGAGCACATTTTATTCTAGTATCTATACTTGCATAGAAGTGTTGTTTTTTATGATTACCTTTATATGCCACTCACAGCGTCCACCACTGATATTCCCAGGAGGAGAAAGAGCAACCGAGTTTACTGAGCGCTGTTTACTCTGTGGAAGGCATCATGCTACCTGCCTCCCCAGCCGCGGCCTTTCCAAATGCCCAGGCAACCCTCCAGGACAGCCGCTTCTGGAATGTGCTTCTGACCGAGCCTAACAGTCCCAGAACCAACGAATGGCAAAGATTCACCCTTGAGCAGTGTAACTCCAGACCCCAAACTGCCTTGAGAAAACAAAGGTCAACATTACGTTTAAAAAGCTAGTTGCGGGACACCTGGGGGGTTCAGTCGGTTAAGCCTCTGACTTTGGCTCAGGTCATGATCTCACATTCGTGGGTTCAAGTCTCGAATCGGGCTCGGTGCTGACAGCTCAGAGCCTGGAGCCTGCTTCCGATTCTGTGTCTCTCTGTCTGCCCCTCCCCACTCATACTGTCTCTCTCTGTAGCATAAATAAATAAAACATTAAAAAAAAAAGCTAGTTGCTGTGTTGATGCACTTGAACCTTTCGTGACATTACATTCAGGTCATGATCGTAGGGTCATGGGATTGAGTCCTGCATCAGACTCTGTGTGAGCATGGAGCCTGCTTAGGATTCTCTCTCTCTTTCTCTCTCTCTCCCTCTCCCTCTGCCCCTACCCACCCCCCTCCCCGCTCGTGCATGCACACTCTTTATCTCTAAAAATAAGAATAATAAAAATAATCTTTAAAAAATTACTTCTTTCTTCCAGCAAGGAATTGAAATTACTAATATATGCAATTTTATAATAAGTTAGGCCAAAGAATCAAGCAGTTTCCTGATTCTTAATTCTCAATCTGGTCTTGATCCTGAATAAGCAAAAGAGTTGTAACCTCAAAATGCCCTGTTCTATATATGAAGGGATCTCTTCACCCCAAGCCCCACCCCACCCGCATTTCCCCCTAAACCCTCAAGTCTTTAGGAAGTCCCTATCTATTCCAGAAACCCTCTCTGCTTCCCAGAGACTTACCCTTAAAACTTGGTGCTCCTAAAGTCACAGATTGGGTACAGTAAAAATGATGACATAAGGAAAAGAAGCACTATCTTTTCCACTTAATTTTCCAAGAAAGTATGGAGATACCTAAGCAGAGAGGGAACAAATTCTAGTATCAGTGCGGCTGATGGGCACTAAATAATCAAGAGACACTATTCTTCCTCGTCTGCAAAAGGAGCGAGGCAATGCTCAGTCTTGCTCCTGACAAAAAACAAAGCAAATAGATGCGACTCAATGTGATACACCCCACAGGCCACCTCCACGTTCAGCTTCCTTTTCTTCTGAAATACCATACCATCCCCACCCTCCATGTTTCACAATTCTGTGGTCAGTGACAAATCGCCCATCATTCTAACGCCAAACTTGTGCTGCCTTGTTGCTTCTGTAAAAAGAATAGAAATGATCAAGTCCATCCTAACCAACCTGAGTGCAGTTAAACATGCTTTGCCTGTTTATCTGAGAGAGAAAGGCCACATCCTCATGCTACTTTTTATAAAAGGCTATTTCAATTGGTCTTAAATATCCCTATGTCCTAACAACATGACTGCCAAATTCCCATGTGAAGTAATGGCTGTACCTTTGGGACTACTTATAAACGGTAAGTAAGCAGAATTTACGGGGTCTTGCTTCAGTGGGAAAGATACAGTAAATATGCAATAACCCAAGTGTAAAGGTGGTTCTGAGATGCGATGTCTCAGCCCTGCCTTTTATTGTTAGCCGAACGTGCGGAAAAGGAGAAAGTTTAGATCAACAATTTTCAAACTGGCCCATATTTTCCAATTCCATAACACATGACCTGCCCAAATCAGAATCTGCTTCCCTTTTCATTTCCACCATTCCACACGGGGTACAGACAGACATGGGAACACCACAAGAGAAATGGCAACTGTCAGGAAGTAAAAATGATATATTCCCATGTCCTAAATGTTCCAGAGTCTGTCCACTAGGAAACCACACGGAAGAATGTGGACTGCATTTCAGTATGCCTTCAGGTAACATATTTTTAGATGCTAACCTATTGGATCCTGTCTTTTAAATGAAAATTAGTAGGGGGGCACCTAAGTGGATCAATTGGTGAAGCGTCTGACTTTGGCTCAGGTCATGATCTCGAGGTTTGGGAGTTCAAGCCCCACATTGAGCTCTGTGCTGACTGCTCAGAGCCTAGAGTCTGCTTCAGATTCTGTGTCTCCCTCTCTCTGCCCCTCCCCTGCTCACAGTCTATATCTCTCTCTCTCTCAAAAATAAATATTAAAAAACGTTTTATAATGAAAATCAATAGATAAGTTGGGTTATTTGGCAGTTCATCTGAGTATACACTGGAGTGAGGTTCCTCTAAACTTCTTCGGAAATGAGAAAGAGAAACATTCTACGGGGTACCTAAAAATAAAAAGTGAACAGTAAGCTGTCACTTGCCTAAAGAAGTTCACACCTCCCATTTGAACTGGAATTTTAAGTGTCTCAATGTGAAGAGCAGCAGGATAAAGGCAGGAATTCAGAAATAAATTTTTAAAAATGAATCTACTTTCTCCTGACTTTTCCCACCAAAAGTAGGGCTTTGCCTCTAATGACTCATCATGTCCAAGACTCAGTATCCCTTTAATGCCTAAGGGTCAGTTTGGCTGGCCATTCAGAATTTCCGAGGGACAGGTATGGGAGGTGATGGATGGGGTAATTAACGAGGTGGCAAGAACCCTTTCACCATGTATCATGTATCAAATCACCACGGTGAATGCTTGAACTATTGTACAATTTGTCACTTACACTTCCCTAAAGCTGAAAAGAAGAGATCGATGGTTGCCAGGGATTAAGGGCAGGTGGACGGAGGAGTCAATGAATAGATGGAGTAGAGAGGGCAATGGAAATGCTGGTTGGGATGCTGTAATGGCAAACATACAAATCCAAGGAACGTGCAGCACCAAGGGTGAACCCTGATGTAAACCATGGACTTTGGGGGACGATGATGTGTCAGTGTGGGCTCATCTACTACCACAGTGTGCCACTCCAATGGGGGATGTCCACGGTGGGGGCAGAAGGTACATGGGATCTCTCTGTAACTTCTGCTCAATTTCGTTGTGAACTGAAAACTTCTCTACAAAATAAGTTTGTGTTTGAAAAAATTGTCTTCTATAATTAAGAAAGAAGGAAGGAAGGAAGGAAGGAAGGAAGGAAGGAAGGAAGGAAGGAAGGAAGGAAAGAAAAAAAGAAAGAAAGAAAGAAAGAAGAAAAAAAAGAAAAGAAAGAAAAAGGAAGGAAATAAAGAAGAAACAAAGAAAAAAGGAGAAAGAAACAAAGAAAGAAAAGAAAGAGAAAGAAATGAAGGTCTGAAGGAGGCAGTTGCCCTGTAAGCAGCCCCACTTTTCTACTGTCCAATAAACGGGGGGCTGGCATTGGCGTTGGGGGACAGGTGTTAGTCAATTCACTTCCTTTTGACTGAATGAGGCCAAGAATAACACTTTATAAGACTTTCTTCGAAACTCACAAATCTGCTTAATACCAACACACCAGGCAGCAAAGCCATTCTGAAAGTGACATGAAAAACTTTCGTGACTGCACGGAACTGTGTGTGTTGTATTAGACACAAGCGGGCACACATTTAGGAGTGATGAACATGTTCTGGAATTCGATAGTGGTGATGGCTGTGAACCACATAATAATAAATATGTCAATAATCATTGAATTATTTAAAAAGTGGATCAGGGGTGCCTGGGTGGCTCAGTCAGTTAAGACTCCGACTTTGGCTCAGATCAGATCTCACGTTCATGGGTTCTAGCCCCACATCAGGCTCTGTGCTGACAGCTAGCTCAGAACCTGGAGCCTGTTTCAGATTCTGTGTCTCCCTCTCTCTCTGACCCACCCCCTCTCATGCTCTGTCTCTTCTGTATCAAAAATAAATAAAGCATTTTTAAAAAATTTAAAAAAAAGTGGATCAGACAGAACCCATATCCTTAAGGAGGTCAGAATTTTTCAGAGTGACCTAGCACATGTGGTGAGGTCACCTCATCTCAAAAGCAAATATCCTTGAAAATCACTCAGGATAGCCAGAGTTTGGAGAGGACTCACATTTCTATCTGATCATCAACAAAGACAAGAAGCCACTCAGCTCCTCAGTTTCCCCCTGGAGGGTGAGGTGCAGGAGAGGCATTTCATTCACGTGACCTCTTCCCAACGGAAAGCTGGTAGGGACCCCAACCACCAATCACCAAAACAAAGGATGAAAGTAAATCATCTTTAAAAAAAAATCACTACTTACTCTTTATTCTCTGTCTCTCCCCATAGGGAAATAAAACAAAAATTTTTAAATGAGAAATAGAAAAACTTGGAATTTATAAGGAAGATCCAGTTAAATAAGTCGATGGGTTTTCTTTATAAAGCGCACGGCAGCGCCACTATTTTACACATGGTCAAAGGCAGGCAGTTAAATGACAAGTCTCTGATTTGACCTGCAAAGGAGAGGGGTAAGCTGGTTAAAGAGCTTGGACGGTTTTTCAAAAAACCACCACAAGATCCAGATCAATGACGTTGGAGTAGGGCGATAATCCTGGTTTGCTTCGAAGAGTTTTCTGGCTGATGTCTGTTGTCCTCGCATAATTATTAAGAGCCCTCCCATCACCCTCAATCCTCTCCTGATTTGAACAATAAACTACTGATCCATGTAGCACGGATCAGCTTTGCCTTGGTGCTGACAATTGGGAACTGACCAGAGGGAGGCTCTATAGGCAAAGATAAAGCCCACCGCCCAGGGAGCCCACCCTTAGAGTCATGGAGGGGTCCCAAGGGATCAGAAAGTCCAGCATATATACATTAGGATCATCGGGGGGACTACTGCTTTTTTCAAAGATTAGTGCCTGGCCCTTCCCCTCAGAAAGTCACATATTTAGGCCTGATTAAGAAAGATGGGGCCCGATCAGCCACCTGCATTTTCATGGGATGACAGAGAAGCAGAAGATCGCTCACTCTGCCTTGCTAAAGTGAACTGGCCAAGAGTTGTAAAGCTAGTGCAATAGTCCAGACTCCCAATTTCCACTGCCTGTTGGCACCCCCAAGCTTAACCATCAGGTTCCGACCCATGCTGTGACAACATAATAGCCACCACCTGTGAGGGCTTTCCTCATCAGTCCCCCAAATCTCCTACTTTCAGTCCACAGTCATCGACTTATAAATCAGACCTCCACCGGGCAAGGTCAGAATCTGCGTGTATATTTGTTTTCATGGCTATTCCACCACTTAGAATGGAGACTTATACTCCAAACCCGCTGTCCATTGTATGAAGCTTAAAAAAAATCCATTTCGAAATAAAATTATTCACATAGCTGGGTCAAAAGCAGTTCAATCCCTAAAGGCATTCTCTCTAGTATCTAGATCTCTGAGGCTACGTGGCTCTGTACCCAAGGCCTTAAAGCTGCTTATTCAATTTAAGTGTAATAAAGTGTGAGAGACGAGAGGAGGTGATGGCAGTTTTTCCAGGCTGGTGTAAATGTCTTTCGGAGGCAGCACAACAGCCCACGGGAAAACACTGATAGAGCTGGCTCGCTGCCACTGTGGTTTCTCGTGCAAACTGATATTTTAACTTCCACCTCTGTCTCGCCTATTAAATGCCACGCGGCTATGGCAAAACAAGAGGTTAACGGCTGTGCTGGCTCAGGAAAATCTACGCCCAGGCAACTGTTTCCCGCCATGTCATACCCTGATACGTCTGTAAATCCCCTCATCCTCTCCCCGCCCGGTGTATCTGGATGAAAGGGGCCAATGTACCCCAAAAAACAGTAAAGCTCCTGTTGTGTGACACATTCATACCACGAACAGGGACAGGGGATACTCTGCTTAATATGAAGTTACTATGTAATCGTGAGAAGTCCTTCACAATTTCAGTGAGGAATTCGACCATGTGCGTGTTAGCCAAAATAGCATTCTGAATATATGGCATTAGGTCAGAGATTCCCATGGGTGTCTGGTGATATCTTCCAGCAAAGATGAATTAAGGACGTTCTAATGAGTCACCTGGTTTGGAGAAAGCGCTCTTCTACTTTCGCCGCTAAGGAAAGAGCACCCACCAAACAGCTCACTCCAGGCACCGCTCCTAAGTCAGGAAAACGGACACTTCAGGGCAGAGGCCTGAGCTCCTACCGCCCAGGGCTCCGTGGAACGCAGCCTCACAGTGAGGTTCTCAAGGGGAGGTGGACAGGCCACCAGTATCAAATGCAAACTTCAGAACCTCCCTGTAAAAAGCTTCTATGTGAAAAAAAAAAAGTTCTATGTGGTCACCTTGGCAGAAAAACGAAAGCTTCCTGCATGAGTGCTTTGCCCTCCAAGCCATCGCTGCTATCACTCGGCACCCCTCCAAAAAGACCGTGCCTGCGACTTTGCAAGATCTGCAGTGAAAAGGTATTTTTTTAATCTCAGTTTAAAAATGGCCCATTTGGTTCTTAATACTTCAAAAAGAACTAGACAAAAACCCCAAACAAAATGGGTTTGATCTATGACACCAGTTAGTATCGTATCTAAACGTTCCCTCGTGTACATTCTGTGTGTTTCAGTCTGTTTGGGGGATGGTGGGCATGATCGCACCTCCACTGATTACCAAGGGCTGAGAATCAGAGATCTACGAGAAAAAAAAAAGAATCTACTACAGATTTGCTGCAGGGTTTTCTTAGTGGGCCCTCACTCTCCATAAAAGAAATATAGAAATATATATATATATGTGTGTGTGTGTGTATATATATACATATATTCTATTTGGATGTATGTACCTGCAAATATACTAAAAACCAATTAGTTACATACTTTAAATGAGTGAACTGTATTGCATGTGAAGGACAGCTCCATAAACCTGTTAAAAATGTTTTTTTTTAATGCTCTTTCAATCAGAAAAAAAAAGAAATCATAAACAAGAAAAAAAAATTCCTAGTTTGCTACATAAGCCACAGAGCCTCTGTCATCCGGGATCTAGGTCTGCCTTAGGAGAGCGTCCAAAAGTTGCTGGAAGGCACTTTGACTCGTCTTTCGTTACTGCATCTACGGATCAGGGGTGAGGGACAGAGGCTTCTGTGTTCGGAACTCACTTGGAACAGGGGCTGATCACAGTCGGTGTAGGTGGGTAAACCAAGGCAATATTCACGCGCTCGCTGCCATTCTTAGGGCAAATGATCTCTGCCACTCCTTCTGGTCTGGGCTGACTCAGCAACTCCCCTGCAGGAGGAGAGAGAAAATGCATTAATGACATGTGCTTCCGTAATGGGACCATTGGCGGAGTAACGCAGCACTTGGGGACACAGGGATGGGGGGCGGGGGCAGGTAGTGAGGAAGCAGCGGGTCTAGACAACGGACTCAGGGCACAGCCATGTGCCCGGAATCACACACTGGCCCTGCTCCCTGCCCGCTGCCCGAATTCCCATCTGTATCACCATGGAGAACGTTCACGTGGCTGTGGCAAAGAGGCCATCCTTCCAGACAAAGAGAGCATCTGCCGCTATTTTCCTCACCTTCCTTTTCAGGGACTGACTCTGAAGGTCTTTATCTAGATGTTGGCAAATTGAGCACGGATCCCTAGGGCCCGGAGAAGCACAGGCTGCTGAGGAGGTGTTCATAATTAGCATTCGGGGCAGATGGGATTCGGACAGACCGTCGCAGCCTCTCAACAAAGCCCTGCAGAAATGATCTGGAAACGCAGCTGACTAAAGGTGTTACCAAGGTAAACAGCCCAGCTTTCACCCTGGCAAGAGGATTTCCTGGGTAGGTCTGTGTAGGGATTTGAAAGCACCAGTGTAATACTATTTTATGACTAATGGGGTCTAGTAAAAACAGACAATTAACTTAATGGATTACCACAATACCCAAAGGAAATGTGTCTGCCTACTCTGCACCCCCTGGATATAATCTCTCTCCAACTAGATCATTAAATCCCTAAGAGCGGTGAGGACTTCCATTCCTTAGGTTCCCCTCTACCTCGTCGACTTACTGGTGGCACCGTGCCCTCTCTCTGTTCTCAAGGCTGGCATGGTGCTGTCGCTCAGAGAAAATTCAGCAATTAGCTTCTAGCTGAGAATAGTACTTTTTATTGCCTAACTCCCCCGACCCCCACTTTAACCTAGAAAGTAAATAGAACAGACCAAGGACACAAAATGTTTGCCGACTGGGGAAAGATGCTACTGAAACATCAACCCCCCGGCAGCCATCACTTGGATAACTGATTTGAAAATTTTAATGATGCCAGAGGTGAGTCGGTGGCTTAGTCAGTGAAGTTTCCCACTTCAGCTCAGGTCATGATCTCGCAGTTTGTGAGTTTGAGCCCCCCATCAGGCTCTGTGCTGACAGCTCAGCACCTGGAGCCTGCTTTGGATTCTGTGTCTCCCTCTGTCTCTGCCCCTCCCCAGCTCATGCTCTCTCTCTGTCCCTCAAAAGTAAATAAAACATTAAAAACAAAACAAAAGATTCCCTCCTTCTCCCTCTGCCACTTCCCTCCTTGCATGCACTCTCCCTCTACCTCGAGAAACAAAAATAAATTTAAAATGGGGCACCTGCATGGCTCAGTTGGTTAAGCGTCCGACTTCAGCTCAGGTCATGATCTCATGGTTTGTGGGTTCAAGCCCTGAATCGGGCTCTGTATTGACAGCTAGCTCAGAGCCTGAAGCTTGCTTCTGATTCTGTGTCTCCCTCTCTCTGTCCTGCCCCTGATCACACTGTCTCTCTCTGTCTCTCAAGAAATATATAAATGTTAAAAAAATTTTTTTTAATTTTTAAATGAAAAATAATGAAAAGAAAAAGAAAATTCTAATGACCCCAAAGTTAAGCCAATAAGAGATTAAAAAATCCTTTGCTTCAAAATACCATACTTCAGAATGCCTTACCTTCAGCGGAACTCTCACACCGATGAAGCATGCCCGTGTACCAGCGCCAAACTGAGAGCTTTCAGTGTACCTCTGGTTAACATTTATGTGACATCTCTGGGAGAGTCATGCTCATTTTACAAATGAGGTCAGGGAGGTTCTGTGGTGGACCCAGGTCAAGGGCAGGCGAGTGGCAGGCTTGGGTGACCTTGGGAAGCCATCTCTGGGCTGCTGACTCTGCCACCACCGTCCAAGACATCCCAAAGCGGGAACTGCTGTTTTAGGCCAGAACACGTCTCTCTTAAAGGAGCAATCTAAAACCGCTATTTTTACAGAATGAACTAAGCGTTGACATATTTGTAGTTTTGTGATAAGACATTTGTTTCCTGCTTCGAGCATTTTTCCATGGCTCTGGACCGTATGGACTGAATGTAATTTGAAGTTCCTTAATCCAACACCTATAAACACCCAATGACTGCAAAAGGGAATTTAGCACAATGAGCTTGTATCACGGATACATGGGTATCAGAGCTATACTCCAACACCAACTAACGAAAGATTCCAAAACACAAAAATGAAAGGTAAAAATATAAACACTAGATGCTACCAAAGCCATAAAATGAATCTAACAGCACGTTAGAGCTGGACGGAAAGTTGGAACTCATCTGGCCCAAACGCCACCTTCTAAGTCCAAAACCCTCAGGGTTTGGCGGATGGGCTCCAAGTCCCATGGAGAGCTGCGTATCCCCAGGAGATGGGACGAGGCCCGCAACACGAGTGTGTGCTTTGGGCCCGTTCACTCCCCTGGTCCTGAGCCTGCTCTCGCCTGTTCCTTACCCCGTATTTCTGCTCTGTACTTTCTGCCCCAAGATTACCCCCAAGGCCTGGACACACCGGGCTTCTCTGTTCCTCCTGAGAACACTCTGCTGGTTAGCGATGCACATAGGCGCCCTGCAGCTGCCCAGGTCCCGGATCGCAGCTGCGGACGGCAAAGCCCCGGCCCCGTGCATGGCCACCTTGCTGGATCTGGGGCAGGTTTTGGGGAGAAGACCCGTTTGCCAGGGTTGCAGTGATTTGCAGTAGACCGTTAAGCATCTGTTACAAATTTTTACTAAACTGACAGCTGCTAAGCTCCACGCCCCCATATTCCCAGTCTCCTACTGAACTAGGTAACTGGTTTTGTTGCGGCCCTACCACAGGTGCCGCGAGGCCTCCCACGTGTGAGAAATCTACTTGATGCCACAGAAAACCGAGCAGCCACGCTGCATGGTTCACGGTGCTCCCTGCCCTCCAGCAAGGCCGGGATTCTTAGGATGGAAGAAACATGCCCTGGTGCTCATTCAGAAAATGAGGAAAGCAGCTTTTTCCTCTCAAAAAACGTATCACAAATACAAAAAGTGGTTCTTAATATGTGTTATTTACTAAAACAGAAGCTGGGCGCCTCAAGTTTCTTTAACACAAACTTGATTTTCAAAGTAAAGTACAGGGGGAGGAGCCAAGATGGCGGAGAGGAAGGGAGCTCTGTAAACCTCGTCTGTCCCATCAATCGAACTGAGAATGACATTGCTCTCATCTGCAAGAGCGGAAGGAGAAAATACGGACTCCAGAAGGAAGAGAACCTGAAGGATACCTGAGTGAGTGAGTGCGAACTGGGGAGATTGGAAAACAGGCCAGCCCGAGACGGGCAGGGGAGGTGGCAGCCCCAGCCCAAGGCAGGGCAAGCGCGTGGAGCCCGAGAGACAAAGGGAAGAGACAGAGAGACTAAACATGCTCATAGTACTGTCTCTGGGGAAGAGGTAAAGAACGCTTAACTGCGCTTGGAGAGAGAAGCTCACTCCATAGATAACTGCTGGGTAGCCTAAATCCTGAACCCAGGTGGCGCGCAAGGGAAGGAACAGCTTCCAGCCCAGCGCCATCTTGGTGAGGAGTCGGTGAACGCTGCAGCAGCGGTGATAGGGGTGCTCACTTCAACCTTGGTTTTGGGAGTGGGAGCACGCACCTCATTTCCATGGTGCATCTCGCCCCCAGCATTGGCCACACGAAACCTGAATCCCAGGTCCCAACAGGGAAAAAACAGCCCCCACCTCTGCGTGATCCCGACAGAGAATTGGCAGCAGTGGAGACCGGGGTGCGTGCGCAGGCTGCAGGAGCTCCCAGCTCATTTCCAGCAGCTCCCGGCGCCCCCTCAGGCAACAGCTGCGCACTCATTCCTCCCCCAACGCTAACACGATCCACGATCCACGATCCACGCTGGGGGTTGGGTCTGAGACGGTGCGCACTTCACCTCCTGCTGCGCATCTTACCTCAGGCAGGGGCAGCCGAAATCCCAGCCTGAGCCAAGACAAACTGATTCCTCCCCCTAAGAAGCCAGCAACCAAAACAAAAACACCATCTGTGGTAACTTAAAGAGTGCATGGACTGGAACTTTGAACCAAGGCAGGCCTGGAAAATACAACTCTGCTCAACCGCGGCAAAAGGAGATCAGACTCATTAGAGTGGCCTACAGTTCCTAGTTCAGCAGAACTTGGTGTGCCGCCTGCCTATCTAATCTCCACAAACACCAAGGCAGAGCCTCTGAGAGCAGCCTCTAAGACCTACCACATCAAACCATGCCTATCCACGAGGGGAGCTGCTGGTTTTTTTGCTTTTTTAATAATTTTTTTCTTTTTTTTCTTCTTTTTTTTCTTTCCGCCTTTTTCTGTACATATTTTTTACTAATATTACTTTTTTAACTTAAATTTTTAAAAATTTTTACTCCTTATTTTCCTTTCTCCCTTCTCCCTTTTTTTTCTCTTACCTTCTTGCAATCCAGATATATTCTTCTATATCTCATCCCTACCTCTCCCCTCAACTGGTCATACACTTTTAGACTGTCCACTGTCCTTTATTGTCTCTGCCCCCCTTTATTTTTTTTCTTTTTTTCTTTTTCTTTTTCTTTTCTTCTCCTCTTTTCGTCTTTCCTCCCCATTCCCTTTATTTTCTTTCCCCTTTTTAATGTGTTTGTTTGTTTGATTTGTCTGTGCATTTGTGTGTTACTGTTCCCTCTGTGTTTGTCTGTCTGTTTTCCTTCTTAGGGCTACACCAAGAAACAAGCCAAAGTGTGCATGACAGCAAGACCCAAATACTGCTGAGTAGGGAAATAAAATATTCAAAGGCACAGCAAGCAGTGCTCAACGAGCTCCCTAAAGGTGACAAGAGACAGAAATATAGCAAAAATGACAAAACGAAGGAAATCTCCCCTGAAGAACCCCCAGGAGGAAGTCACAGCCACAGAACTGCTCAAGGCGGATCTAGACAACATACCGGATCAAGAATTTAAAAAACTTGTCATAAAATTAATTTCTGGGGTTGAGAAAAGCATCAAAGAACCAACTGAGACAATCATTAGGCACTTTGAAAATAGGTGTGATGAGTTAAAAAAGGCTATAGATGAGGTGAATAACAAACTGGAGGCAGCCACCTCAAGGATTGATGAGGCAGAGAGAATAGGTGAATTAGAAGATATAGTTATAGCAAAAGAGGA
>NC_043700.1:24550163-24555875 GCF_006229205.1 Suricata suricatta
TTTTAGACACAAAGGCCTTCCTGGGTGCCACCTGAACTTTCCGCAACTTCCCTGGCATCATTTCTCCTCCATGTTAATAAATGCCACTACAGCCAGGTTCACCTGCTATCCCTGACATTTATTCTGGCTCTCAGGAATATTTATTTTGTGTCTGTTGGAACCTCACACTTACAGGTGGAATCCTCAAAAAGTTTCTACCTAGGATCTTTTCCCCATGCTGTGACAAATGCTTGGGGAAGGAAACTCTGGAGATTCAGAGACCCTGAGACTCTTCAGCAAGTGGGGAGTCTAGACAGAGGAGCAGCCTGAGGGGGAGGGGGTTGGGTTCTTATTCCACTGGAGGTGATGGAGATAGGGGGCTGTAGGAAAGGGGCCTTAAGCAAACCAAGCATGAGGGAGTGGTAGGAGAGAATGATACCAAGGATTGGATGTGTGCGAATAAAACACAAAACGATAAACAGACATGAAGGAGAGGAAGTATAAGTTTGTAATGTGAAGGAAGTGACAAAACTCAGGTGGAGATTTGAGAAGAAATTGTGCTAGCAGTTTTTCCTTGATTGAGCTCTGGGCGAATGCTCTGGAAAGACTCGCTGTGCTCTTAGGTCACAGCTCTTTTGATCTAGAAGAGACCTGAGTCATTATCCATCAGGGAGGGGCAGAATGCAGCTCTTGGCATAGCACGCCTGAGATAGTCACTTCCGTCTGTCCCTCAAACAAATAAACAAAGCTTTATGTAATTTGTAAGTAGGCATGAATATGAGGACAGTCATCCTCTCTTGGGAACTGGGCTAAACAAGGAAAACCCAAGGTAGGGTGCCTTCCATAAAAAGAATAATGAGGTATCCCTGTCATCTGTGCCCAGTAGGGGGGTTCCTGCTTGGCTTGACTTCTAATACTCATCAGGAGAGTCTGAGGACTTCACAGGTTAGAATCACTATGTGAGTCATAGAAGTCATCAAGAGTGTGATCTTTGCTTTTCCCCTTGCCTGTAACTGTCACCACCATCAGCCACCACCTGGGAGGATGTTGGGAAGAAGCTGAAGCCAAGTGTTGGAATTGAGTTTGTTCGGTGCAGCCTGATAGCAGGCCATGAATACTCACTGAAGATAGGTATTGAGTCATGCCTCAGGTTCAAGGGCATCTCCATGAACCCCAGTCGGCTTGATTCTGTTTGGCTTGTAGATTGTACTCTCTTACAGATAAAACCTTATACATTGTCCCCAAAGCATCAAGGCATAGAAAGGCATTTGAGTGCTTTTCTTTTCTTTTTTGAAGAAATCCCAGCTTTCAGAATCAAAACTGGTCTTCAGAAGTCAACAAATGACTGGAGACAGCAATGTCTTTACACTGTTAAGTTGCCCAGAACTCAGTAGAGTCCTACAACTTGAAGAATTGTAGAACTGTGTAGTGAAAATGAAAACAGTTCTAGGAGATGTTCATAATTTCTGATGGTACGAGTTTTTGCAGCTGCTTCTGGAATGTATGCCTTACGATATATCCAGTTATTAAGTGTCCTATCATCGACTCATTTCCAAGAGGAACTAATTGACCCAAAAGCAAACTGTGCTCACAGGAAGAATTCAGTATCCCTGCAGTTTAGGGGACCATCCCGAGTCCCAGAACTTTCTAAAAGTACATGTGGCCGAGTGTTGGACATCTATATGCATCCCAGCTGACCTCCAGTGACCCAGCAGGCAGGTTCCCGCCGAATCTCCAGTGCCCTAGCCGGCTTCCTGGTGACTTCAGTGGCAGCTCCCTGGACACCTTCCAGGGAGTCTTGACGGTGTCCCAGCTGGCTTTCCCATAAGTGCAACAGCACCCACAGAGGTAACTCTCCAAGGACTCCAGCCGGTGCCCCATCCGGTGACTTTGACAGCATGTTCCCTCCCACCTCCAGACAGCTTCCCAGGCAATTTTGTCAGTACCCGGAGGATCAGTCCCTGCCTGCTGGCTTCAGACAGCTCAAAGTGGACTGGTCTGGCCTAGGGCACCCCTCCAGGGGGCTGCACCATAGTCTGTACTGAAAAAAGGTGACTCCCAGCGATGGGCACAGTTCTGGCCCAGATCTGTCTCTGCACTTTACAAACACTTGCTTCCTTCCTGCATGTCACTTTCTCTCCCCCCAAAAAGTTGTAATTCATACTCAAAGGGCCAAGACCAAAGCTATTTCGCAAAAGGGAATTTCTTTTAAACTGAAGATTACCAAAACATACGACCTGATCCATTTATTTTATTTCTTAGCAGTGGCCAATCAGGAGCCCACTGGCCACGGTTCTGTGTGCGTGGAGGTGCAGGCACAGGGGACCCTCCTCTGAAATGGCAGCCACGTGGACAAATGGTTATGTTGGAAGCAGCCAGCACATGCCTTTTCTCACACCCTTCATGTGTGCAGTGGCATGTTTTTGAATTGAACGTTCTAATGTTGACTGTTTATTTCTGCCGTGTATATACTTTCTGGGCTTTATTTTGTCCGAAGACAGGGCATCCTGTTATTTCTATCTGGCTTTCCTCTTCCATATGAAGTGACCATGTTTAGTTTTCTGGTCTTTGCTGCCTCTGATATCTTGGTGGACTTGGACATCGGGGAACTTCCTGCTCACTGGTTTCAGAAGATGCTGCCTTTGCCCGGAGGAGATGTGGGAAACATGTATTCTTGGATCTCATTGTAGCTACATCCAGAGCCACATATAATCAAAGTACAACAGTAGACTTTGTGGGGGAGGCGGTCATGGGGGGTGAATTTTAGAATATTAGAGCGTAAGAGGTCCCGAAGACATCTAGATAATTCCTTACTTAATAGAACCTATGTACTTGCTTTTTTTTTTCCTTTACTATATAGACCACTTCAGCTATTTCAAAGGATGTTCATAACTCAGACCCTTATCCTGGATCAGGAAGTGGGTTTTATTTGTACCAAAAAGAAATGTATGAGGCTTTTAATACTGTGATTTGAGTCATCGATAGGACAGATTTGTAGTGTTCTGCATAAAATGCTCAATACTTGAGAATCCTGAAGCTTCGCAGGAAAAGATGAAAAAGTTCCTTCCTCTTATCTTCTGATGAATTTTTTTAAAAACTATAATAAAACTTAATGTTCTGTTCTTGCACAAGGGGAAAAACAGTTGATGTGGTAGCTTTTTAATGCCAGAAATCTTGAGCCGGAGTAATTAAGAACAGTTTCTCATAACTTTAATGGGCACAAGGAGACCATGTAGTGGCCTGATACAGCTTCAGTGAATGCAGTGCTCTGTTCATCAGGCCAAATTTCTGCTTTTTCAGGAAGACTGATCGCGTTGTATGCTGCACACGAATAGACACTCTCCAAAAGAAGAGGCAGCATTTGCATTCAAAACTGGCATTTCCCTCCACTGTGGGGCATGCTTTCATCTTGTTTCATTATTGACTCAAGCATAAAATAAATAAATAACCCTAGGACCATTTACATCTTGAATGACCTGTTTCACTCTACATTCATCCCCGTTCTTTGTCCATTGATGTTTCTAATTAGAATGTACTTTTAAGTGTACATTGCCACACAGAAATGTCAGCCTCATAATTTTTAATGACTGCGGAGAATCCCATCTTATTAGTGTGTCGTAGTTTTTCATCACTTCCCCATTGTTGGCCATTTGAGAGGATTACCAGTTTTTCACTGTTTTATAAATAGTGTTGCTATGAGCCATCATTGTATAATTTTTGTCATATAGAAAGGCCCACTTCCTTGAAGCAAGTTCCTGAAAATGGAAATATACCAGGTCACATGTGTATTTGTCCTTATTTCACTATTAGCACATTTTCTGTAAAGGCAGCTTTTTTTTTTTTTTTTATCAACTTATACCCCCTTTAGAATTTATCTTTCTTACTTGCTTTTGCTAGTGAAGACAGATGTGTAATAAATCTAACATGTTTTCATTCAAAGTTTTCAAATTTCTGGTGACATGGTATTTTGCAGGTAAATAATTTATGGTCTAATCCTTGTGTATGGGTTTACTATAGAGAATGTAGGTACTGATCATATATTTGCATGAATTATTCATATAGTTGGAAAAGTAAGCTTTTCAAAAAAAATCTTATCACTATAGTACTAGTGTCAAGAACTTACTAGATGCCAGATACAACATTTAGCACTTTTGATGTCATCTAATTTAGTCATCATGATGCCCTCGCCGCGGGACAATATTGTGTGGTGGTGAAGAGTGAAGTCAGACGGTCCTGGGTCCGAATTTTGGCCTTGCCACCTTCTTCCTTGGTAGCGAATACCTAACTGCCCTGCGTCTCACTTGCCTCCTCTGTATATAATGAGGATAAGATTGTACACACTTCACAGTGTTGTCATGAGGACTAAGTGACATAATAACATTTATAGCATACGTGCAAAATAAATGTGCATGCAATAAATGTCAGATGCTACTGCGGCCACCATCTTTTCTTCTGGCATTACTGGGTGTCGTTCATCTATATGTATATAACAGCATGATGGTAACACAGAGTGCATAATAGTCAATGTTACTGGGTCTTCTGGGACCGTGTTCTCCACTCTGGGAGGTCTTTGGTAGCCCTGCACATCAGTATTAGTCTGTCCTACTCATTGTCCTTCTAACATTTCATAACTTTCCTCGGGGGCCCCTAACATACAGGACTACCATTCTTTTTAAATCTTATTTGTTTAATGTTTTATTTATTTTTGAGTGAGAGAGAGAGAAACAGTGTGAGCAGAGGAGGGTCAGAGAGAGAGGGAGACACAGAATCTGAAGCAGGCTCCAGAGCCCGATGCAGGGCTCAAACCTATGAACCGCGAGATCATGACCTGAGCCGAAGTCGGATGCTTAACCGACTGAGCCACCCAGATGCCCATTCTTTTTATGCACAGGTGACTTTCCCAGATGCAAGGACCCCTGTATGAGAAGCTTCACCTTAGACTCCTGTGTCCCCTGCATCTCCTCACACACAGTAAGGTCTCCCTATTTAGATACTCAGTGAATGGCTGTATTTTAGTGGGTTCTTCTTCTTTTTTTTTAATGTTTTGTTTAATGTTAATTATTTTTGAGAGAGAGATAGTGTATAAGCAGGGGACAGGCAGAGAGAGAGAGGGAGAGACACAGACTCAGTCTGAGCTGTCAACATAGAGCCTGATGCGGGGCTCGAACTCACGAACCTCGAGATCATGACCTGAGCCAAAGTCTGACACTTCACCAACTGAGCCAACCCAGCTGTACTTTACTTTGGTTTTTTTTTTGTTTTTTTTTTAATAGTAAATATTCTGCTACTATATATAAGATACTGCATGGTTTGCCCAAGCTAAGATGAAACCACATCATGAATCAATTAGCATTTTGCATTTTCTTTCATTATCTACTCAAAGTCATGCCTACTGCACCTCTAAACATTTCATTAAATCCAATTATACAGCAAACACTCCCAAAATAAACTTAGATTGTATTGCAGTTTCACTTAACAGTATATAAATTGCTGTGTTGTGACAGGTATCAACTATCCATTAGATATTGAATCAATTTTTCTTAAGCACTACTAACTGCTTGCTTTTCTTGAAGCTAGGTCATTCTGAAAATTTCCTGTTAGACCTATGAGTGCAAACATATGGTATCTGTCTTTTGCTGCCTGACTTATTTTGCTTAGCATGACACCGTCAAGGTCCATCCACTTTCCTACAAATGGCCAGATTTCATTCTTTCTCATTGCCATGTAGTACTC
>NC_043700.1:24555975-24557442 GCF_006229205.1 Suricata suricatta
CCACCCAAGAAAGGAAAAATATTTCCCTTTTTCCTGCTCTGGATAAAGTTCCAACAGACTTGGCTAAGGATTAGACATGCTTCACAGATCAAAGTGTGTAGGGGGGAGGTGGGGGGGGAGCAGAGCCCAAACCCAACTCGGCCTTCCCACTCTCAAAATGTAAGTGAGGATTATAAAAAGCCCATGCTGCTGGACTCAAGCGCTTTCAAAAGGTTACTCTTTATTTGGATAGCCTGTCACCTACTTCTTACTGGAAATGGTTCCAGGCTCAGAGAAGTTAATGCAGACGCATAGAAGCATTCCGGCAAAAACTGTCTCTTTCCAACTGTAGCTTTCTGTCCAACTGAAAGTGGGAGGAACTTTTATGACCTGACCTGAAATTTAATTTTTTAAATGTTTACTTATTTTTTGAGAGAGACAAGAGGCCGAGTGTGAGCTGGGCAGGGGTGGAGAGAGAGGGAGACACAGAATCTGAAATAGCCTCCAGGCTCTGAGCGGTCAGCACAGAGCCTGACATGGGGCTCGAACTCATGAACCATGAGATCATGATCTGAGCGGAAGCCAGATGCTTAACTGACTGAGCTGCCCAAACATTCCTGCCTGACCTGAAACTTAAAACACTGGCCCAACAGCTTTATCGAAATTGACTTGATTTGGAAGTACTAGGCTCATCAGAAGCAGTACAGTTGCTGGTCTCCTAACAGGGAAGATGAGTAGATTTCTGCAAATTCGTTTTTCTTGGAGGGAAAAGGAGTGAATGTCAGGCTGGGCGTGGGGAGCTGAGGAACCCCTGCAGGGGCCTGGGAGACCAGGGAGGCCCACGAATTAAGGCTGGAAGGAGCTTTGAGTTGGTCCAGCTTGTTTCTTCTGCACATGGTGGGTATCTCGCACTCACGTAAACCTACCGAAGCTGGGGTCCTCACTCAACATGAGCTTCCCAGGAGTCTCATTCCCGGGAGATGCAGACTGGACTCGAGGCCACTGTAAACAGACAGCAGGCATGTGCGGTGATCCAGAAGTACTGCACTAACCATGGAAAGCCAGAACTCGCTGGCATGTCTAACCTTGTAAGCATTAATTCCTTGTATTTCAATGGCACCTCATCTTGAAACAAATGTAGCTGGCTTCCAAACTGAAGCCTAAATACAGTTAGACAAAGAAAAGGACAAAATCCTGAAGGCATGAAAGCCTATTAGAAAGTGAGGGATCGCCAAACAGGACTAGCTGCACCTGAGGAAAGGGTAGGGCCCTGGAGAAGCTGATTCTTCCCGCAGTTCGATGGAACCCTCCACTCAGCTGGGCCACTTGCCATGCCATGGCCTCCATTTCTCTGGTCTTGAGTTCTTCACCAAATATCAGACCAACATGCTACTACCTATTATGCATGGTCACCTGGATACTGACATGTACAAAATCAGACTCTTGATTCCATTGGCCCCAAAGTTACTCCTATGCCAAGCCATCTGT
>NC_043700.1:24557542-24620976 GCF_006229205.1 Suricata suricatta
TGCTGGTTTTAATAATTAATAATTTAATAATTAACATAAAATGTGTAAAGGAAAGGTTATCATCACTTAGCGATGATGCATAGTCACACGCCAGGGATTTTTTGGCTGATTTCTTTTCTATCAGGCAGAATGATACCATATGTATAGGTGCAAAATTCTTTTCTTTCACCCGACTGCATGTTATCTGACAGTTATGTCAGAGTGAGAACTGTATTTGTTCCCAATTTCTCAATTCATCTAATATCAACGTCTTTCTCTTCCCCGACCCCGGCCTGCCCATACTCATACAATTTTACATAAATGCACTCGGGTCACAAAATCATTTTTAATGGGGTTTCTTTGTTTAGTTGCTTTTTGCCCACCACTCCCCCCAACCCATTTCCTAGTCTTCGGTGCCCTTGGAGGGTGAGTGTGGGTGCCCACATTGCCACCCCGCAGCCCCCTCCCTCAGGGAGGCCTCCCCAAGCCCTCCCTCTGGGACTGGCTCCTGCTCTGGGGGCATCTCAGAGTCAGGGGTGCCCTGGGGCAAACTGCAGCCAGCTGGCTGGTCAGTGACATGTGGGGTGTGGCCAAGTACGGAGTGTGATTCCAGACTTGCAGGAGGTGCCATTTGCATCATGCTATTAAATGATCTAAAAGGAGAAGCCCCCAGAAGCTTTTTCACAAACCCAAATCACACATTTAAGAGAAAATAGCACAAGTGACAGAGAAAAGCTCTCCAGCAAGCAGAGGCTTCTAGTTTGAGCATCCTTCCCTACCCCTCTTCCTCTGAAAGCCAATAGAGAGGAGGGGGCAGGAGAGTGGCAAGGGAAGGGTATCTGGGTCTCCGTTACCCAGTTGGCCACCCGCTGAGGTCTGAGCTGCTCCCAGCCTGGCAGGGGTGAGGGAGGGAGGCAGGGAAAGCAGCTGCGGGCTAGAGCCAGAAGGAAAGGCTGGGGGATTAGCAGCTTCTGTGCCGAGTTTACGGGCCTCAGAGGCCCTGTGGCAGGAGGTCCAAGAACGAGGAGGAGGGGGTGGACACGGAGGGCCACTTACCACTAAGCCTGTTTCCACCCTCCATTTCTCAGTTCTTAGGTTTCATGGCGGCAAATTTCACGGAGCGCACAGAAGTGCTTACAATCTTTGTTCCGCCAGGAGGTTGGTGCACAAAGGATCCCCTCCCTCCCATGTGCTTCCAGGCCTTCTGTCTGTACAGGAACTTTACCGATGCCAGGGGCTATGAAAACACCAGCCGATCTCCACTAATGGATCGAAATTAGATCTATGCCAGCATTTTTATTTCTTTAAGAGAGGCAGGGGTGGTTTTTAAAATCCCTACAACCAGCTAGTGGTGTTAAAATGGCACTCTAGTGTTGCTACAAGGACTTGACCTAGATCAAAGAAATCCTCCTCAGACCCCAAGCATGTGAAGATGTCAGAACGTTCTGTGCAGGGTCTCAAGCAAGGGTTTCATAAAATCCTATTGATAGCAAGTCTACTGACAGACCCAGGAGCCTTAGTAGTAACTTCTAAATGCGTGCAAAAGCCAGCGGGGTCTCCTGAGCACCAGAGCACGTGGACTTATCGGGAATGTTTGGATTAGCTGCAGAAGAGCCCAGAGGAGGACGAGGAGGTGGGTGGTGGAGCCCTGAGCGTGCAGGCTTGCTCCCAGCTAGACCACCTCCTAGCAGTGGGTCCCTTACAAATGGCTTTGAGGGCACTGAGCCCAAGTATCTACACGCCCCTGGGAGTGTAGACACAGCATGTCTCGTAGGTCTGTGAGGACTGAATGAGATCATACCTGTGGGTGTTTAGCATGCATGCTGCATGCTGCATTTCCTGGGGGCTCCTAAAGCCCCTGGGTCCCTGGCCCAGACTAGGGCTGGCCACAGGCAGCCAATTCTAAAGTGCGGCAGCACTGTGCAGCCTGGTGAGGAAGGCTGAAGTAGGTGGATGAGATGGCTCCTTGGGGAACTGGAAATTGGGGTGAATGACAGATTTAGTGACTGGCGTGGAGTGAGGCTGGGGCGGTCACCTGCCTCTTGGGTGAGCTGCAGTGGAAGCTGGTCTGAGGGGAGAAAAAATGGGGCAAGTCCTTCTGGAGTCAGAGGGACAGAATATGGGAGGGAAACTGAGCTGGGAGACAGGGTGCCGAGGTGGGGCCAGGTGATCAAGTCAGGACAATGGGATGGGAGCTGGTGACTGACAAATCGGACATGAGGAATCATGAGACAGACGATGCGGGATCGGGGCCTCCGAGAGAGACTGGGGCAAAGTGACAGAGCGACACGGACCAGTCCCAAGTTCCAAATCACGTAAGGAACGCCTGGACTTGGTTTCCTTCCCTTGGGCTCTGAGGATGGCTCTATTCCCGACATAATCCTGCTCTTCTTCCCTTAAGCTAACCCGTGAGCTCCGACTAGAACGTAATAATAAACAGCTTTTATTGAACACAACCATATTTCTTCATTAACTGTAAGTTATTATTTGCAACTAATTACATAGCTCTCATAAGTTACTATAAGAACAACGTTTGAAGTCTTGGCTTTATGAGTAACAAAGCATTTCTCCGTATCTGGGAGCATGCTTTGCGAAAGCCCAGTGAGTGTTTCTGCTGGAATGGAAAGAGCAAGGACTGGGCGTGGACTCGGATTCTAATCCCAGTGCTGCGCAGATGCCCTGCAAGTTCCTGACTCGTCTGGGCCCCAGTCGTTTAGCAGCAAAAGGAGGAAGCTGAACTGGTCTATCTCCAGGGTCCATTCAGCTTAAAATAGTCTGTGCCAGCTTAAAAATACCGTGAAAATACATTTCCTACTGAATTTTCTAGGTTTCTCAAGTTAGACTCCTTGCAAATTTAGCATGAAGTAGAACAATCTCTTAAAGAGGCCAAACAATCATGACCTGGGCTCTCCCCAGCCTCCCTCTCACTGCTTCCCTGCTCTATGCCCCGCATGCCTGGCTACAAGGTACCGCATCCCGCTGGTGTCAAGGAGGATGCTAGCTGTGAGCTCAGGCTCACGTTCAGCATGGAGTACAGTCAGGGCTCCGAAAAAGCAGAATGACATGGCCAGGAAATCCCTCGACTCCGAGATGCGTCTGTCTCCCCGGGCTTCAAAGAACTCAGCCACCCTGTGTGTAATGTATGAGTTCAAGTGCTCGCATGAAAGGTCTGTTACTCTTCTCTGTCGTGGCAAATTTCCCTGGAGTGAAAAAAAAAAAGGTAAACTGTACAGAAGTAGTGAGATTTGATTTTCTATATAAAGAAAAGTGTTTTCCGTTGCTCACTTAGCAGAAAAAAAAAACAGTACCTTCCAGGAGCTCATAGGTACATGCATTTAGCCAGACCTCAATCCTTCCATCTATATAGCTCTCTGCTCGGATGCCAGCCTGTCCCAAAACGGAGATCTGCTGACCAGCGAGGCTGCCCAGCCCCCTCATGCTGTGCACATCCTGAGAAGAAACTGGAAAGCAGATAGGCAAACCTCCCAAATGAGAGCTCCCTTTCCAGGGGCTCAGAAGGCACCAGAACACCATGAGGCTAATCTCTGCCCACCTTTAGTCAACTGACATCTGTGGGGAGGCCTGTCTCCCTCCTAACCCAGCACACGGGCATCCCTGTAGTCACTGCCCACTGGGACAGGCAAAATGGGCCCAGAAAAGTACAAGTGTCCCTTAAATTGGACCACTGCAGGCCATTTCAGTGACCCTGGGCCCTGGCCAAAGCCAAGCTCTGGTTTGGACAGAACGCTAAGCTGGAGTCGTGCAGACCGCAAAAGCAGAGGGCTCCAAGCACAAAGGTTCCGCCCCCACACACACTCACACACACCCTTTCCTGTTCCATCAGAAGGGGAATATAATTCTTGCCGATAATGTATTTTAAGGCAACTCCTAGAATACACTCCCAAGTCTCACCAGCTGCCCTGGTGCAGACTGTCCCTAAGAGGCAAGCCTTGTCTGGTCAAGATGGATTTAGCAATTAGAGGCCAGTGTGAGGGAGTCTGTCCGTCCGTCCTTTCAAGGAAAGAAAACAGATCAGAGAACAGGCAAGCAGCTGGAGGCAGGGCTCCAAGAAGCCTAGGAGTGAGGTATTGGCAGCAAGGAGGTCCTGGAGAAAGGGCTGTCAGGGATCTGTCCCAGCCCACATTCAGTACCTCCCTGTTCCTGGGCTAGACTCCCCGGGGAAAGGAAGGCAGGGCATAGCCAGGCCTAGTGCAATATCAATTACCCCAGAGATGCTGCGAAACACAGCACTCGATCCCCACAGAAGTCTAAAGGGCTAGAAGAATGAGTGATTCGCTAGGCCTGCCCTAACAAAGTATCACAGGCTTGGCAGCTTCAAGAGCAGAACCATATTTCCTCACAACGCTGGAGGCTGAAGTCTGAGGTGAATAGTCAGCAGGGCTGGTTTCTTCTGAGGCTTCTCTCCTGGGCTTACAGATGGCCATCTCCTCCCTGCGTACTCATAGGGTCTTCCCTCTCAGCATGTCTGGGCCCTAATCTCCTCTAATCTCCTCTCTTTGAGAGGACACCAAGCATATTAGGTTAGGGCCCTCCCTCATGACCTCACTGAATTTACTTTTTTAAAATGTTTATTTACTTTTGAGAGAGAGAGACAGAGACAGAGTATGACTGGAGGGGCAGAGAGAGAGAGGGAGACACAGAATCTAAAGCAGGCTCCAGGCTCTGAGCTGTCAGCACAGAGCCCAATGCAGGGCTTGAACCCACAGACCGTGAGATCATGACCTGAGCTGAAGTCGGATGCTTAGCTGACTGAACCACCCAGGCACCCCGACCCCATTTAATTTTAATCTCCTCTTTAAAGAGCCTATCTCTACATACAATCACATTCTCTGGTGCTGGGGGCTACAATTTCCACATAGGAAAAATTGGGGGGGTTCACGTTCAGCCCATAACATAGACTAAGTAAGAACCTCTTCAAAATGTTAGGTTTCTGTTTGTGACCAGAGGCGGACTCAATCCTCTTCTTCTTCTTCGGACCCTGGCGATTGTATAAACTACAACCTGTATTTAACTTGAGGAGGCTCCAATCCAGGAGTCTAAGACTGGACAGCTGTACCCAAGCAGCTGTGATAATGGACTGATGTCAACTTCCTATCGACTTCCTTCCTTTATATTTAGCACATATTTATTGTTAAAAAAAAAAAAAAAAGAAAGAAAGAAAAGAAAAGGAAAGGAAAGGAAAGGAAAAAAATGTCGCAGGCCTTGACTCTGACCCAGGCACCTGCTGGGGGCGCCACCAGCTCTGGGAGCCCCAGCCGGAAGGAAGCTGCTGGCTGCTGGCAGCGGAAGTGCATGGCGTTTGTGACGTCAGCGCTGGTACCCCCTCCCCCCAGCTCAGCTGTTGGAGGAGCCCCTGCCTTGCAGTCCATTCTGGTGGCAGGCGAGGACATCCGCTGGGTATGTGAGGACACGGGACTGAAGGGCCCTGAAGAAATGCACGGCTGTATGGAGAGGACCCGGGGCCAGCTCCTGTCCCCTCCCCAGCCTGCCTGGCCCAGTATCTTCGGCCGCCAGGCCCGGGCGGCCTCCTGCTGACCCTCTAGTGCCGCTGAGCTGCATCCCCTGCCTGGTCTCTGCAACGACGCCTGTGGCCTGCCCCCTGTTATAGGCCAGGCTCGTGAAGAATGGCGTATGCCCCGCATTTATGAGAACCATTTCATCCTACTGTTGGATACAGAATAAATTCAAGGAAACCTGCACCCGTCCAAAAAAAAAAAAAAATCCCCAGTGGGAAATAACAATATAAAGTGAAAAATAAATGTCCCTCTTCCTCCTGATTGCCAGTCGGTTGGTTCTACAGAGGGAACTGCAGATGGTCCCAGACTTCCAGTGGCGTGAAAGTGATACACATCTGGTTGGAAACCATACTTGGGATTTTGAATTTGGATCTTTCCCCAGACTGGTGACATGCAGTGTGATCCTCTCTGGGGACCCTAGGCAGTGGCAGTGACCGGCAGCTTCCAGTCAGCCACACGATCACAGGGTAAATAACCAATACACTTGAACAACCATTCTGTACCCATACATCCAGTGTTCACTTTTAGTTGTCAATTTCGTGAGGTATCCAGCACTTATTATAAAATAGGCATTGGGTTATATGATTCTGCCCCACTGTGGGCTAACAATATAGGTGTTCTGAGCACATTTAAGCTCTGATGTTTGGTAGGCTAATGTATTAAATGCATTTTCAGTGTATGATATGGATTCTCAGGATATATGATGGGTTCATCAGGACCTAACCCCATTGAAAGTCGACGAAGACGGCACTGTTCTCCATTGCTCAAGTGCCTTCTAGAAATATTGTATGCAAACACAGACTGTGTGTGAGACAGCTCCACTTCTAGCTGTCTCCCTCATATTTATTTTCCTCTTCCATACTCCCAGAATCCTGGATTATATAGGAGGAAAAAACATGTACCTCATTAAAATTCTTGCCTTCATAGATTCCCTTAAAGGTCTAGGGAGCCATGGGATACTTCTAACCAATGAAATGTAAGCAGAAGTCTGCTGAGTTTTTCTGGAAACATTCTGGCTTTTAACAGATGCCATCCCTTCCTCCTACTTTTCTCCTCAGGCCTTTTTCCTACCTGCAAATCCCGATGTCAGGCTTGGCAGAGCATAGCCATCTTGCTGTGCCAAAGGGGGAAAAAATGTAAGGACAGAGACCCACACAATTAGGAACACAGAGAAGAAAGAGCGTGCCCAAGGCACAGCTGGCGTACTTGGGCCCCTGCACCAACACTGCACTGCCAACATCTGCAGACTTCGTGTTGCATAGATAAACACACCCACTGGGGCTTTTTATTATTTATAGCCACTACCTCCCTGACCCATATACCATACATCTTTCCTATAAAACACTTATGATATCAGACTACACACAGTGATTTGTCTTTTCACTTAATATCTGGACTCTTTCACAATCAGGACATTGAGCATTGCAACGTTTTTAATCATTGCATAGCACCCACTGCATGCCTAATGACGGACATACAATGTGCTTTCCTTTTTTCCCTATTACATACACTGTTACAACAAAGATCTGTGTAGCTATTTTTGCACACTCACTGGAAAATATTTACAAGGTCAGAAGAATTCTTGAGTCTAAGGAGAATGACCTTGTAAATTCTGACAGATCTTGTACAAATGATCTTTGAAAAAACTCATCAACTATATGTGCTGTTTCCTTGTGTCATCACTATAATGAGTATTACCAAACTTCCTCATGGCCATCTGATAGGTAGAAAAGGGAGATCTCATTGTTTTAAATTGAGCTTCTAAACAGAGTAAGGATTAGTATGGCTTAACATGCTTATCTCTGTCAATTTCAGTTCAGCCTCCTCATTGTCCATCTTTCTCTTACTGATTTTCAAGAATTCTTCCTTTGTGGAAAGAATCAGCTCTCTGACATACATGCCAGTTATTTTTCCAAGCACATTATTTGTCATTTGACTTCACTTACGGAATTTTTGCCAGACAGAACCTTTTGACTTTCACATAAGTTTTCCTTTTTGGAAAGTTAGTCTTTTCCTTTATAGCTTCTGTGTTCTGCGACATGCTTAGTAGGGGCAAAGGTTTTCTGTCTCTCCTCCAAGATATATCCAACATGTACTTATGTTTCTTTCTTTTTTTATGTTTATTTATTTATTTTGAAAGAGAGAGAGAGATCAAGTAGCAGAAAGAGGGAGAGAGAATTCCAAGCAGGCTCTGCACTGTCCGCCCAGAGCCTGACACGGGGCTCAAACTCCCGAACCATGAGATCATGACCTGAGCTGAAACTGGACGCTTAACCGACTGAGCCACCCCAGCGCCCCTCATGTTTCTTCTAATAGTCTTTATGACTTCGTTATTAAAGTTTAAATCTTTGTGCTATCTGTAACATATTTTTACATATTTAATCTAAAGAATAAAGTGGGACTCCAGCTTTCTCTTTTTGCAATAGGTATCTAGCTGTCCTAAACACATGCAGTGATAGTTTGCTTCTCCCACTGATTAGAAATGCCGCCTTGCTCATACCTGGAGGCAGGCTACATCTGATGGACTCAGACTCAGGTCCTGCCTCAGGGGCTTCTCAATGATGCTCATAAAAACACACCAGCGGCGCATACATCATTCAGTTAGCTAGTAACCAAAAGGGTGAATCAACACGATGAAACCAGAGATTAAAAAAAAAACCTCAAAAGCCTGGACCAACAGGATATGTATAGTAAGATAAGGGCTATTAGGAATATAGTTAGAGTCTATAATTAGATGCCAGGAAATCAAAAGCATCAAATACAGAATGGGAAGTAACATGGAAGCAAAGACATGTCAAGTCCCCTTGGGAATTTTGTGAGTAGCTTTGATTCATGGTTGTTAGAAATTTAAAGTGATCACAGGTGACCTTAAAAGAAGCAGGTCCATATCTCAGGCCATCTTAACAGAAAGAAGGTAATGGCCTGGGCCCCATTCTATATTGCTCGGGTATTCTACATTAATTGAAGTACTTAATTCTGCTCTGGACACTACCCTTTCAGGAGAATATTGACTAGACCATTTCCATGAGAAAGAAAGCAAATAATAAGGAAAGACATTTAAAATAGTATCACATGAAGAAGGAACCTAAACCGTGAAACTCTGGGCTGGGGGGCAAGGCTCATGCCTTCTTATCTGTACACCCTCCGAGCTGAGCAAAGTCTCTAGAAATAATTGGCCTGTAATAACTAGCTGTTGAACAGAAGTGAAGAATGTAAGGGAAAGAATGTGTTCTTTGGCCTTCCGAGGCAGATCCATCATGGCCCCAGGGGCCAAGGCCTAGCTGCTCGCCCCTAGTTCAGTCCTTCCTCATCTTTCCTTCGGACGGTCAATGACAGGTTGAGAGTGCTCCCTGCCCCCATCTCGCTACCCTCGGGTTCTCCTGCCATTTTGCAGCTAGCATCACTTTTCCTAAAATACAAATCTCTCCCACAGCCTCCTAGATAAGTTAACGCTTTGGGCACTGCATGGGCCCTTAGTGACATGACCTCTCCCCAGGTCTCTAGTCCCCTGCCACTTTAACATAAGTGGTATCAAACTTCTCGGTGTCCCAGAGCAGCTCTCATCTCTCCATGGCCTCTGCAAAGCTCCTCTGTCTGTCTGAAATATCACACCTTTGTCCTCGGGAACCCCTCCCCATGTCTAGCTCACTCCAACTCAACCCACACGACTGGCTGCACCTTCACCAGGAGGCCTTGCCCAATACCCTGATCCTGACAGAATCACCCACTCCTTCTTCGTGCGACTTCAGCACTGTATCCATGATCTTCATTGAGTTTATTGCATTGGACTACCAGCCATGCATGGACATTCTTGTTTCTGTATTAAAAGGGAGTTCTTCAAAAAATGAGACCGTGTCTTATTTATCTCTGTATCTGCAGTGCCTGGCACATGGCAGTATCAAAGGATGACTTCGAGGTACACCAGGATGTATAGGAAAACAGACTGCAGATCAATATAAGAAAGAACTACCCACAAATGGAACAGACGGTCTCTGGGAGGTTACCCTCAGAGGCGTCTAGAGGCCAGATGGCCTGTGGCAAGGCCATGCAGAAGATTCTCACTGTCCAACTTGAGCAGTGCTTCTCGACCTTTAGCACACACACTTGGGCACACTGGACTCAGTAGGGTTGGGGTACGGCCTGAGAGTCTGCATTTCTAACGAGTTCCCAGGTGATGCCAAACCTGCTGATCCAAGGACCACACTCTGCAGAACAGGGAGCTAGATGGCCTCTACTTCTCTCCAATCTTGAGATTTGTTCATGGACTCTGAGAGGTAGACTCACAGCTCCTGTAAGTTAATCGCTTAAAGTTACGTGTTCAAAACACCAAGCTACAATGTAGGTCAAAGCAAGGAAAAATCGTAAAGGCTCCTTAAATATCCAGTTGTGCATCAAGATTTTCCTGATGCATTTCCACTAAAAGGGCACAAATTTATTATTAAGCCCTTGGTTTTCAGTATTGCTTCTGCTTGGCTACTTTAAAACTTGAATCACAGCATAGTGTACAAGTTAAAGAGGAAATGGTTTATGACCCATGTAACATTATAAGTTGTTAGACTCAAATGGGACATTGGTGAGGCCTACCCTACAGCCCTCTAGACCCATCTTCTCATTTCACAGGCAAGGAAACTGAGGCCCAAGGTCATCCAAGATGGTACTGAAACAAGATCACTTGTCTTTCATGATCACTACTTTCTAATAAAGAGTATACTTTCTTTGCCTTTAAAGTCAGCCTAGGGGCACTTGGGTGGCTCCGTCAGTTAGGCATCTGACTTCAGCTCAGGTCATGATCTCATGGTTTAGGAGTTCGAGTCCCACACTGGGCTGGCTGCTGTCATCACAGAGGCCCACTTTGGATCCTCTGGCCCTCTCTGTCTGCCCCGCCCCAAGTCATGCTCTCTCTCTCAAAAATAAATAAAACATTTAAAAAAAGTCAGCCTAATATCCAAGTCTGAAAAGAAATATGCTTATTTCAGTTTTCAGTACTTACTGAAAATGCATTTGAAAAAAAAAAGGTTGGATAAAAGAAATCAAGCTTAAGTACACAATCTTCTCCATCATACTGCCTGATTTCAAAATTCATCCTAAAGCTACAATGGTCAAGATAATGTGAAGAGACAGATGTACCAATGGGACAGAACAGAGTTCAGAAACAGACAAACACCCACGGTCCATCGATTGTTGACAAACGGCTAATTAATTCAAAAGGGAAAGCATACATTTTCCAACAAATTATACTGAAACAACTGGATACCTAGATGGAAAAAACCTCAACCCTGATCTCATGGTATGCACAAAAAATAACCTGAAATGGAGCATACACTTACATGTAAAAGTCAACACTCTAACATTAAAATATTGTATTTCTTTCTAGAGGAAAATTTAGGTGAAATTTTTCTTTATCTTGAGAAAGCAAAAAGAAACAAAATTTGCCAACCAGAAAAAAATTGATAAGGTAAAATTTTTAAATATTGCTCTTCAAAGGACACTCGGTTAAGGAAAGGAAAAGGCAAGCTACCAACTGGGGAAAAATCCTTTTATATATATATCTGGCAAAAGACTTGCATCCAGAGTATATAAGAACTCTTGTAACTCAATAATAAGACAAGCAACCCAATTAAAACATAGGCAAAAAAATGTGAAGAGATACTTCATACACATACACACACACACACACACACACACACACACACACACACACAATTGCAAACAAACATAGGCAAAGATACGCATCATTAGTTCTCAGGGAAATACAAATTGAAACCATACTAAGATATACAACATACCCAGTGGTAGAATGGCTAAAATTTTAAAAACTCACAATACCAAGTATTGGTGAGAATTGAAGCAACTAGAATTTTCATATGTTGTTAGTAGGAATATAATGGTAAGATCACGTTGGGAAAATTTGACAGTTTCTGAATAAGTCAGACATGGGTTATTATATGACCCAATAATTCTAACTTAAAGAAGTGAGAATATATGGCCTACACAAGAACTTACACTTGAGTGCTGATGTGGCCTTTTCATAATAGCCCCAAATGGAAGCAACCCTAATGCCCCCTTCCCCCATCAAGTGACTGGACATGCTGTGGTATTTCCTAAAATGCAGTAGCACTCAGAAAGATAAACAGGAACAAACTACTAACACATCTAACAACAGAAACAAATCCCAAAAACATTATGCTAGTAAAAGAAGCTAGATCCGTGGTTCCCAAACTGTGTATGAAGTCAACCCCGGGCACCACAGCGAACTCACAGTTTACCACTGGATATTTCATTCAATTTGATGCCAGAGGCAGAGAAACAACTGAATACCATGCAGTTCCATTCTACTGAGTTCTCTGGACTTACTGGAACTGTGAGCTACTGCTTTTGGCTCACCAAAAAATTACGGATTCTAGAAGTGTATTACGAACCAAGGAAGTTTAGTAATCTCTGAGCCAGACACAAGAGAGTACACACTATATGATTCCATTTCTATGAATTCTAGAATAGGCAATCCTAACCTACGGTGACAGAAAGCAGATCAATGGTTGTCTGGGGTGTGGAGAGGGAGAGGGCTGAGGCACCTTCTGGGGAGATGGGAGGGCTCCCCATCTTGAAGAAGACGGTGCTTGCATATCAAACTCATGGGATTTGTCATATACTTAAAATAGGTATATTTTTACTGTACGCAAATTTTACCTACAAAAAGTCCATTTTAAAATAAAATGCCCTCAACAAGTTAAAAGCACACATTTCACAAAAATATCCTCTCTCAGGAGCCTTGACTGTCCTCCCAAGATGGCAGGTGTCTCTGCGCAGGAGCTGTGTGACAGCCAGCCCGGCTGGCAGTCACCCTCAAACCTGGGCAAACCTCACCTCACACTCGGCAAACCTTGGTTCATTAGTCTCCTAATCTTCCTCACAGTGAAGATGTTTCCACAGGGAAATTAAACTGAAACTGAATTCCAAACTTGCTATACAATTATCTTTTTACAAAAACCAATTTTTATTTCAGCAATTTAATTTTTAGCCCTTATAAATATTTATAAAGCTTTTCTCTCTTACTTCCTCTGGATTCTAGTCACTGAGTACAAGGCTTCAAATTAAAATTTTAATAAATCACTTAACCCTCTAAGAATTTCTGGGGCCCCAATAACATCGTTTAGAGGGTCAGCATTTGGAGACAACTCTAATTAGCCATGTGTTCGGATTAAACTCTGCCCCCCTGACAGAACAGGTATCAGCAAAAGAGGGCCTGCTGCCTGCTCTTATAAAGTTTTATTGCCAGTCCTTTACATATTATCCATGGCTTCTTTCCAAGATGGTAAACTGCTTCCCATTGGCTACATCAGCAGAGTTGGGTAGTGTCCAGAGACTCTGTGGCCGACAAAGCTAAAAATATTCTATCTCTCCTTTACATAAAAGTTTGCTGAACCCTGATCTAGGATGTATCTAAACATCATATACCATGCAAAGCAGGAGAAAACCAAACACGGGAATCAAAGATTTCTTTGTGAAAACAACTGAGCATGACACGCAGGCTGTGAGTGAAGAGAGATGTTCATTATTTTAAATGCAATTTCGAGCTCTCAACTTTTTAGAAAAAGTACCTAGTTTTCCATTTTAAACGTTTCCTGGGTGATGGATCCATATAGCCATGACTCAAGGTCTTAAGGGCAGCATTACTTCAGGAGAGAGCAATGAAGCGGAGATAGCTCTCTTCTGTCCCCCTCCGCCTTACATAGGTCTGAAAAATCTCATTTCTTCTTCCTATCTGAAGTTCATCATTTTTCTGTATGTGAACCAACATTTCTTCTTTCCTCCTTTCTGTCCACAGTAATAGTCATCTCATTGTTTATTCTAAACTGGCTCTTTACATATGTATAAATCTCATTTTATCTCTTAATATAGAAACTATAACTTAGTTCCATGTAAAAACATTTAAGTATTTTTGTAAAAGTTGAACTGTGTTAGGAATAACAATGAGGCAATAGTGACCCTGTGACTTTGACAAAACATAACTAAGTTCCACGTCTATAAATACTCATTTAGCATTTGAAATATGGACTATTGTCATATGTAATCAGCAACTAGATGTTTGTGTCACTGTAGTTCTTAAATGATGATACAAATGTTCTGCCACAAGGTGGACAAGCTCTCCTTGAAACAGATGGCCAAACACATTATCCAGGTAGGCTTTTAGGACAAAAGGTTTTTAAAAGCAAGGTTTTTAAAAGCAATGAGGCAATGCTTGATTTTCTCCAAAGAAGACATATAAATGGCCAATAAGCTCAACATCACTAATTGTTAGAGAATTGCAAATCAAAACCACATTTAGATACTACTTCATACCCACTATGATAGCGACTATCAAAAAAAAAAAAAGCCAGAAAACAATAAGTGTTAAGGAATGTAAGATAGTGTAGCTGCTATGGAAAATGGCATGGCAGTTCCTTTAAAAATTAAACACAGAATTACTAAATGATCTGGCAGTACACCCAAAATACCCCAAAGAATTGAAAGCTGGGTCTCAAAGTGATATTTCTATATCCACAGTCATAGAACTCAAGTGTCCACTGAGAGGGAAAGGATAAGCAATATGTGGTGTCCACATACGTTGAAATATTACGCAGCCATAAAGAGAAAGGAAAATCTGACGCGTGCTACAACATGCATGAACCTTGAGGACATTATACGAAGTGAAATAAGCCAGGTAAATATTGTATGATTCCATTTATATGAGGTACCTGAGAAATCAAAGTCACAGACAGGAAGTTGAATGGTGGTTGCCAGGGGGCAGGGAGGGGGGCTGGGGAGCAGGGAGAATGGGGAATTGTTATTTAATGGGTATAGAGTTTCAGTTTTGTGAGATGAACAAGTCCTGGAAATACCATCTGGTGATGGTTGCACAATTATATAAACATGCTTAATACCACTGAACCGTACACTTAAAAATGGCTAAATTTATAAATACTATGTTATGTGCATTTTACCACAATAAAAAGGGGGAAAAAGTAATGCGGAAAGGACTTGCCTCCACTATATACAGAGAACCCTTAGAACTCAATAGGAACACCAGCAACCTAATAGGAATATGCAAAGGGTTTTAATGGATACTTCACAAGAGAAGACATGTGAGTAGCCAATAAATTAAAAGATGCTCAACACTAGTCATCAAGAAAGGCAAATTAAAATCACACGTCCACTAGAATGGCTAAAAATAAAGATAATACCCCAAAGTAGCTGGCACACTCATATATTACTTGGAGGAAAATAAAATTGTGTGATCACTTTGGAAAAACGTTTGAGTTTCTTATAAGGTAAACACATATTTACTATGTGACCTAGTGATTTCACTTGTAGATGTTTACCCAAAAGAAATGGAAATGTATGTCCGACACACAGACTTGTATATTTATTTCTTTTTGAGAGACAGACAAAGATGGAGATAGAGTGTGAGCAAAAAGGGGCAGAGAGAGAGGGCGACACCGAATCCGAAGCAGGTTCCAGGCTCCGAGCTGTCAGCACAGAGCCTGATGTGGGATTCAACCTCACAAACCATGAGATCATGACCTGAGCCAAAGTCAGACGCTTAACCGACTGAGCCACCTAGGCGCCCTGCAAACAGTAAATTTAAAATGGTGCATGTAAGTTTTACATAAATATATGGTCTGTTTGTTTAGTTATCCTGTTGGGCTTTCAAATAAAAATAAATTTAAAAACCAAAGCAAAAAGAAAAAAAAAAAAGCAAAGCAAATAGTCTATCTTTATTTCCTCCATACACTAACTCTGACAAACCTCACACACAAAATTCCATATAATACCTTCCACTTTCTCTTTTCTCTTCCTGAGCATCCGTCATTTCATTATTTTAGAGGACCTTCTCTTTCTGTGATCTAACACAATGAAAATTAAGCAAAAGGATACATTATGATACACATAGGGCTTGTTTGATGCTTAACTGCATGCATGTTAAAGAGAGACATTAACTCAGTTACAAGCTGCTACTTTAAAAGAAAATTGCTACTAAAAAGGAGAAGAATACTGACAAATTAAGCACGGAATTTTATGAGATCCATAAGCCCATTCCCTACAGGAGCTACTGTTCGGGATAGTAATTACTGCTCCGGTTTCTCTTTTCAAGAAAATCAAGCCTGGGGAAAGAGAAAATAAAATGAAATAAGGATTTTAACTTTAGAAGATTTGATGCAAAAATTAAGTGAGAAAGAAAAAAGTAAATAAAACTATAAGAATTTTCGTGCCTTATTTGACAGGAGTAATGTAAAGATAACATGATCGTTCAGCTTGTGAAGAAAACATGGCATCTATGCAAACGCCTTGTCAAACTGTAAAGTACTGTACTTTTAAAAGCTATTATCATAAAGAGCCAGACTGTGCCTTTTAAAAATTTTTTTTATTTAAATGAAAACCATTTTTAACGTTTATTTATTTTTGAGAGACAGAGCATGAGCGGGAGAGGAACAGAGAGAGAGGGAGACACGGAATCCAAAGCAGCCTCCAAGCTCTGAGCTGTCAGCACAGAGCCCGATATGGGGCTGGAACCCACAGACTGTGAGATCATGACCTGAGCTGAAGTCAGATGCCTAACAAACTGAGACATCCAGGTGCCCCCTTAAAAATTTTTTTAAAATTTATTTATTCTGAGAGGGAGCATGAACAAGGGGGTAGAGAAAGAGGAAGAGAAAGAATCCCAAGCAGGCCTACACTGCCAGTGCAGAGCCCTAAGCAGGGCTCAAACTCACAAAACTGTGAGATCATGTCCCGAGCTGAAACCAAGAGCCACACAAGTAACTGAGCCACCCAGGGGCCCTCAGACTGTCCCTGTTAATATGGTGTGGTAGTCAGGGTTCTCCAGAGAAATAGAACCAATAATAGGAAGCACGGGAAGAAAAGGTTATATATAAAATTGAGATTTTAATTCTGGAGGATGAGAATTCTCATGATCTGCTGTCTGCAGGAAGGAGACCCCAGGAAGGCTGGTGGTGAAGTTCAAAGGCCTGAGAGCTGAGAGCCAATGGTATAGATCCTAGTCCACCTCTGAACGAGGATCACCCAGGGCAGGAGAAGACTGATGTTCTAGAACTCAATAGTCGGGGAGACAGCAAATTCCCCCTTCCTCCACCTTTCTGTTCTATGCAGGATGTGAATGGAAGGGGTTGTGTCCACGTGTATTAGGGAGGGCCACCAGCTTTACTCAGTTCATGAGGTCAAATGCTCATCTCTTCCGAAACACCCTCAAGAACACACCCAGAAGTTATGTTTAATCTGATATCTGGACATCCCTTGGCCCAGTCAAGTAGATGCATAAAATTAGCCATCACACATGGAATCAGAGCGAACACCACACTAGAAATCAGATAGCCTCATCTGCTCCCACCTCCACAGATCATGAGCTAAGTAACTTGGGCAGGTAACTACTTGCCCTGAGCCTCAGTTTCCTTATGCTGACCCAACCTATGCCCTCTTCATGTGACATGCTTGCTCTGCACACCTGATGATTGCAAATGAACAAACTCTTAAGACCATCAAGACTTTTTCAATCCAAGGTAATCAGTTTGGCTCAGACAACTTAACACATTATCAATATCATGTATCAGTGGGATAGTCTCAACGTACACTTGGAACATGAGCCCACAGAGTGACTATCACCTGGTTGAACCCAACTGTTTCTAAGAAATAAAACCCTTTATATTCATTTAAAATGACAGTAGAAGATCTAGTATCTTCAATGTCTTGACCAGGTCTGTCCCAGATGAGTATTTCCAGAGTGCTGATATCAACTGAAAACAAGCACAGTAATTGGAGGGGGGGGAAAGGGTGATAGAGCCCCACAAGTGTCTGGCTGCATTCTAGTATATGACTCGTTCTAGGATGTGGAAAAGAGAACTCGCAAATTTGGACACTGTCACTCGATGTTTTTAAAAGGTTGTCACCCATCAAAACTGCCCCAATTCCCGTTATCAGGGAAGCTCCAGGGATGTAACGAGACAGCTCGTTACCATCCGCCCTGCCCGGTCCAAATCTCAAGGACAAGGCAGCCGTGAAGTCGCCGGTCACAATACCACCACTGAACCTATCACGCTACACACCAGGGCAGAGTGCCCTCCAGTTGTTTTAAGGCATAATCTTTGTGGATGGATGATCATTTCTTAAACTCTCAAGGGACAATTCCATGATTTGAATCTACTGGCACTCAGAACCTCTGCTCCGAAACCCCACATCGCTTCCTCACTGTTGTAATTCTATCTGCCTGAAGTCTAATTTAGTCATATGCCTTGCTTCATGTTAGAAAGGTGTTCCTAAAAGGTAACAAGAAATTCATAAAGGAATTTACTCTTTATATATATCCTATTATAAGTCCTTTTGTAAAATAATTCTTTTCTTTTTTATTTAAATTCAAGTTAGTTATCATACAGTGTACCTTAGCTTCAGGAGCAGAACGCAGTGATTCATCTCTTAGATAGGACACCCAGTGCTCATCTTGAAAAGTGCCCTCCTTAATGCCCATTAGCCATCGCCCTCTCCAGTAACCCTCCGTTTGTTCTTTGTATAAATAATCAACTCCTTATACACAAGTATATTCTCCCACTTGGTTGGTTTTAAGCAAGGTTACCCTGTGTGTAACCTAGACATTAACAACTTAATTATATGTAATAGTTTAAATATCTTCATTTAATCCTGAATAATTAAAACAAATAATAAAATGAAGGGCAATTACAAAGCAAAGCTCCCTAATAAAGCTTACCAAACTATATATGCAACATCTCCTTAAAGATACTTGCTAGAATACAGACGGGAGGCCACACGAACATATTTCTTTTTGTTGTTTTCTGGGAATGAAACCAGCACATGTAAAAAACTAACTCCCCTGCGGCTCCTGGGTGGCTCAGCCGGTGAAGTACCTACCGACTCTTGATTTCAGCTCAGGTCATGATCTCCTGGTTCCTGAAATCAAGCCTCACATCGGGCTCAGTGCTGACAGTGTGGAGCCTTCTTGGGATTCTGTCTCCTTCTCTCTCTGCCCCTTCCCCACCCGAGTGCACTCTCCCTCTCAATATAAATAAACTTAAAAAACACAACACAAAACAAAACAAAAAAAGCCGACTCACTTCCCACCAGCAAGCACACTTACTGCCAGAGGCACTGTGAGCTGGCGGAGGCCCGTCAACAACAGGCAGACAAGAGAACCCTTATTTTAGAAATGACGGCACTAAGGCCTGAACGGCTTGAGGACCGCACTCTAGGCTCTGGAAACTGGACAAGAAGAAGAAGCCTCCTATTCCCTGACCTTCACCGCTCCGCAAAGTCTCCCTGACCTCAATCACACCACACCACTCTGTGTTTGTTATGCGTTGAACATACAAAAAAAAACCAAAACAAAACAAAAAAAAACCTTTGTTCTTACTACTCTGAACCCAGAATATGTCACCCCTTATGCTACTGCATAATTTCGGAAAATACGCCATCCCATTTTGGCAACTTTATGTAAGATTTCCTGAATTTAAAGAAAGAGGGGTATGTGTTCCATCCTGGTACTAGAAATACACATGCCTCCTCAGTCTCAGAAAGGCAAGCAGTCAAAAATAATCAGGGCCTGGAGTACCGGGTTGGCTCAGTCGGTTAAGCGTCCGACTTCAGCTCAGGTCACAATTTCACAGTCTGGGTTCGAGCCCCGCATCAGGCTCTGTGCTGATAGCTCAGAGCCTAGGGCCTGCTTTGGATTCTGTGTCTCCTTCTCTTTTTCTGCCCCTTCTCCGCTCCCTCTCTGTCTCTGTCCCTCAAAATAAAATAAAGACATAAAAAATTAAAAAAAAAATCAGGGCCTGATTCTATAATGAAGTAAAGCACTGTGAGTGGGTGAGTGTAAACAGGCTTTTCCTTTTTAATAACCTGATCTAAGTAATTGACTGGAGGTTATTTTCTTTTTAAAACTTTTTAAACATTTATTTATTTTTGAGAACATGAGCAGGGAGGGGCAGAGAGAGAGGGAGACATAGAATCTGAAGCAGGCTCCAGGCTCTGAGCTGTCAGCACAGAGCCTGACGCGGGGCTTGGACTCAGGGACCCTGACGATCATGATGTGAGCCAAAGTCGGACGCTTAATCGACTGAGCCGTCCAGGTGCCCCCCAAAGAACCAGCCCTCCGTACTTTTTTAAGAGACTGGAATTTCAGAGAATTGATGTAGACACTAACACTACCTCAGGACAAAGTATATACCCTTCAACTTCGAAACAACTTGCAAGGACCAGATACACCCCTACCTTACAGCACGCCCTGAAGTGTGGTCTGGACCAGCAGCACCAGCAGCAGCTGAAGCTGGTGAGGAAGGCGGAGCCTCGGACCAAGCCCCAGACCTCCTGCGTCAGCATCATCCATTTGAACGAGATGCCCAGATGATGGGTGTGCGTGCACGTTCAAGGCGGAAAAGCACCGCCTGAGCCCTGGTACCCACCTGCCCCGTCTCAAAGGAATCCCAGGATGCTGCCTCGAATTTCTTCCCAACTGACACTTGAAGACAGAAGGACGCGCGTGACATTCCATGCTGTCTCTCAGTTTTCTCCCTTGTGTTCTGGCAATCCTGACTCACAGGCTGGTATGGCTTTAACCAATACGAAAACCAGCAAGTGGGCATCTGGTTTGTATGCAAGAAAGTGAGAGAGAAAGAGAGGGGTCTGTGTGTGAGAGAGAGGAAGAGAGCAAAAGGTGGATGCTTGAGGCCAGGAACAGGAAGAGGGGAGAGGGGAGGGCACAGCACGGTCCCCTCTCCCCTGCATTTCACCCTGTGCCCCGCCCCCACAAACACTAGGAAACTCAGCCACATCCTACAGACTGGAAGACAAAAGACTGGCATTAATCTTAAATTTACCTTTTTCACTAATGTCAGTGAAAACAAATAAAAAATGAGAAGATGGAAATGGAAGAATTATCTTTTCTATCATTATCTGGGGGTAGAATTATTTGCCTAAAAGGACAAAATATAACTAGCAGAAACCTATTTTATAAATGAGTGCAGGATCATTAAATAGAAGTAAACATCTGCTCTTCTCAGAGACTCTGACTATATGGGTGTCACACTGAAAGACATGGAGACACAGATTCTCATCATTTAGAAGAGCATTAGAGAGGGGTGCCTGGGCGGCTCAGCGGTGGCTGACTTCAGCCTAGGTCATGATCTCGCCATTCCTGAGTTTGAGCCCTGCATTGGGCTCTGTGCTGACAACTCCAAGCCTGGAGCCTGTTTCAGATTCTGTGTGTGTGTGTCTCTCTCTGCCCCTACCTGCTCATGCCCAAGGGAGGGTCGGAGAGAGAGGAAGACACAGACTCTGAAGCAGGCTCCAGGCTCTGAGCTGTCAGCACAGAGCCCAACACAGGGCTCGAATCCACAAAACATGAGATCATGACCTGAGCTGAAGTCGAATGTTTAACTGACTGAGCCACCCAGACACCCCTAAAAAAAATTTTTTTAAAGAAGAGCGTGAGAGACAGGAGGAGGTGGCTCCTGACTACAGCGTCAGCCCCACTATCAATGGGGAGAGAGCCCCAGGCAGAATGTCGGTCTGCCATCAGTGTAGTCATTCAGCGAAATGAGAGAAATCAAACTAGACAGGCCCCGAAAGTTCCTCCATTTCAGCCCTAAAATTGGTAAGATTCTAACTCACATAATCATAATCCCAACATGACTACTTTTTGTAAAAATGGGAAAAAAGAACCCACAGATGTTCTCACCAGATGCAGGCTTCAAATGTGTCATTTGCTCACTTTGGAGAACAGTCAAGTCTTCTTCAAATTGTGACTCTACTCACACTTACCCAGGTTTCTTTACAAAAATACAAATAAAATATGCATGGGCACATACATCACTCCTGGCATTGTTTAAAATTAGCACGACTCTTATGCCAGTTTCTTATCTGAAAAGCTCTAAAATTATACAATTAAGATGCTCGCATTTTCTAGAGGCGGGCTGGCTTCGGTCCACCGTCTGGCCATAAGCCAGCAGGGGTCAGATCTCGGTCTCAGGTGCCCCCTTCTTAGATGACCCCACGCACTGCCATCGCGCTCGGTGCCCTGCTCTCTATAGAGTCAAAATAAAGTCAGACATCCACATACTGGACTGCCGTCCCTCCACACACACTCCCAACTCGACTTTCCTCACCTGGGCCGCAGGGATACTGACCGTCGCCGCTGCATCCCCAGCCCTTCAAACGGTGCCTGGCACACAGGGGTGCTCCATAAATGTTGCTAAATTAGCGAATTTAAGTTCTAATACTGGACACTTAGGTTATTTGCTTTATTTTTAAAAAGAAGGTCCCAACATTATCAGTATAACAAAGCAACTCTTGGGTCAAGTTATGAACAACAACACTAGATGAAGAAGGAAGAAAATGAGAAATCATTTCAGTTAAAAGAGGAGGATTAAGAAGACATTAAAAATGGACTAAGGTCTAACCTCCATCAGTGTGTTGGATGCAGGTAGGTTCTTTTCCCCTTAAAGCTAAGGATAGAGATTTAAACTGGCCTGCTTTCACCTGCATGCAAAGACAATAAAGTGGATTTTTCTTTTCTTCCTCCCCCTCCCCCTCCCCCTCCCCCTTCCTCCTCCCCCTTCCTCCTCCTCCTCCTCCTCCTCCTCCTCCTCCTCCTCCTCCTCCTCCTCCTCCTCTTCTTCTTCTTCTTCTTCTTCTTCTTCTTCTTCTTCTTCTTCTTCTTTTTGAAAGAAGAAGAGACAGCAAGAGAGTGAGCGCAGGGGAGGGGAAGGGGGAGAAGAAGAGACAGTCCTAAGCAGGTTCCATGCCCAGCACAGAGCCCCACATGAGACTAGATTCTCAAGCCTAGGAGATCATGACCCAAGCTGAAATCAAGAGTTGGACACGTAACCAACTGAGCCTCCCTGGCGCCCTTGGATGTTTTTGTACACTCCGCTTCAAAACTGCGCGGGTAAAGTCAGCCAAACAAGTAATGGAGTTTTCTAGACTAGTTTCATAACAGTCAGAAACAGTTCAGGAAGGAGAAAGAAGAAAGGAAGAAAGGAAGGAAGGAAAGAAGGAAGGAGGGAGGGATGGAAGGAAAGAGCAGAGCTACCTTCACAGTGAAAATCAATATCAATACTGACAAGATTGCAATTGACCTATCTCTGATGTATCAGAACATCCATACTCCTTTTTAGTAGTAATGGCCCTATCACACAGCGTGTCGGGTAGCAGAGTCCAAAGCTAGTACACTTGCAGTTAGAACCAGACACAGGAACAAAAGATCATAAATAGCATCTGTGAGGCTGTCTGAGAAAAGGTTCTCAATTAGAAGCCTATAGCTTAATTAAGTTGCCTTTTATAAGACCCTCTTGCTGGGGGTCATGTCATGTTCCAGGGGGATGCTTTCTCCTAACTGGTCTTTTCTGATCTTTACCCCAAATTTTTCTTTCCTTTTTTTTTATTAAAAAAAATTTTAGTGTTTATTTTTGAGAGAGAGAATGCAAGCAGGGGAAGGGCAGAGAGAGAGATACAGAGTCTGAAAAGCAGGCTCACAGCTCCAAACCATCAGCACAGAGCCCAATGTGGGGCCCAAACCCGAGAACCATGAGACCATGACCTGAACGGAAATCAGATGCTTAATCGACTGAGCCACCCTGGTGCCCCACTCCTTGATTTAATGTTTCCATAGCTTAATAAGCTTAGTGTTGCCCCAAGACTTATTAATAAAAGCACAATTATTCCTGGAAAGGCTTTGGGAAGATTAAATGAGACAATAATAGCTTTTAGTGAGGATCATAACAAAAAACTAAATCGGTTCCACACTTACTTTCTATTTTTTTCCCTCAGAATTTCCCCTTCTCCCCATCCTTCCCACCTTGCTGAACACAAGTCCATCATTCTGGTTGTTCCCCAAACCTTTGTCTCTCCACACTTCTTTCTCTTACAACCCAAAGCCAACCCATCAACAAACACTTTGCTCTATCTTCCAAGCAGAGCTACAATGTGGCCGTAGCTCTCCAGCCCCTCTGCTGGTATAGAGTCTAAGGTACCATCGGCTCTTGCCTGGACTCCTGAAGGGTCTAACATCACCCTCCTGCACCCACCCTTTCCTCTCCCCCCACACCCTCTGGGGGCTTTTAAAAACATTTCATTTAAAATTTCCTTGGCTCAAAACCCATCACTGTCCTTTCAACCCTCATGGAGTTGGTGAGATTACAAGTGATTATTATTTTGTTTCTACTTCAACGCATTGACAATAAACGTACTTTATCGTCCCTGGAAGGGACAGCCACAGGGTCTGGGGTTTCTGTTTCCAACAGACTGGTTAGCAATGTGTTGAGAGAGAAAGATTCTCAGAAGTAAAAAGGATTTACTTAAAAGGTAGAAATATGAAATAAAAAGAAATTCATTGATAAGACAGCTAATGGTTAAATACTAAGAAATCAAAACAATCCATATTTATAACTGTTGTGTACAAATGACCTGAACAAAGACACCTCATTGCATATGTATGAATCAATCTTGCAGTACATTCCCTGCACATTCCAGACCTTCAGAGAACATGGATCGACTAAAATTCTGCCTTCTCATACATGGTGAAATATTTTCATTCTCAAACCCACTTCAAATAGCAGTCATCTGAAGTCAAATTATTCTGCTTAGTATAGTCAATACGTTGCATCACCCGTAGAGATGAACAGCCTCAATTTCCTGCCACATTCATGCTTAAGAATAATATGTGCAAGACACTGGGGGGGGGGCATTTTTGGTATGAGGTAAGCAGGCGCAAACAGGGACACAAATATCCCCCCTCGTTTGGCGTCTTTTCCTCCGTCCTGTGATGAAAGGTGAGAGAAGTCGCCTGGATACCTGGACTGCGCGGACCGCCCCTCCCACCCCACCCCCCGCAGGTCTGCTGTTTCACGGGCGGCCCAGGTGGCCGTGACCAACCCCTCCATCTCTCCATCTTTCCACCGGCCCCACGGGGTGTCCCACCTGACAGCAAACGGCCTGGAATGGCCACTGTGTCCCACTTAATCCTCCTCCTTAATGACTTCCAGCACGTTTATCGTAACAGCATCCTTTCTGTTCTTCAAAGAAAGGATTATGACCCCAATTTACACACAGCTGAACATGTTAGCCATTTTGAGGGAGTCACTCTCCTCTCCATTTTCTAAAGAGTCAGTCAGGCTTAAAAATAAGTCATCCAATTTCATTTCCTTCTCTAGCTCAAGCAAAAGATAAAAGGGAAAGCTGTTAAAATAAAGAGACACGAGTATATCAGCAAACAGAACCCACAGGGAACTCGAAATCCCCTCATCATCACATATGAAACTGAAATAGTAAAATAGTGGATGAGATCAAGGCAAGCCCTCTGACTGTAGCAGAGCTGGATGATCATTTTTAAAAAAGTAAAACATCCCACACAAAACTGGAAAAGCTTTTTGTCCTTACATTAGGACTTCTTTTAAAAAGAAAAAGAAAAGAAAGAAAGAAAGAAAAAGAAAAACCCTAAACAATAGAAAAACAGAGACCACTATAGCAAGCCACCAGCCCACAGGCCACTTAACACAAAGAATTAAATGTCCACAGAACTACTTTTGTCAAACACAGTGTGATGTCGGCTTCCACACACTAAAGTGGCTTGGAAAAGAGTGGTTAAATACAGCAACATTTTTTTTTTCCTGAAAGTGGGAAGGAGATTTACCCCTCATTCCAAACATCCATTAAACTTACTTGCCTCTTAAATTGCTAACTGATTACACTCACCACTTCCCCCCACATATCATGGGTAACGATACACAGAATAGCACTCTGAAGCAACTGTGAAAGTTTACAGGTCACTGACTTCAATCCATCACCCACCCAGCCACATATATATGTGTGTAGGTGTGTGTATATATATATATATATATATATATGTACCATGTCTAAAATATATATTACTATAATGACAAAGTAATATACTATATAGGAATATAATACATAGAAACATATCTATAACTACAGTTATATCATTTATTGTTATATATCCACACTATATACATACAGTGTATATATATGTGAGTGGGTGTATACGTATACATATACATACTCATGTTAGAAGACTGTACAGTTGTTACAAAGGTATTTACTTGGTTGTACATTTCTACCTTCCCTCAGAACTCAGCCTGAATTCTAAGACCCTGCGCTCCAAAGAGCCTCCTGTAGCCTGGAAATACATTCTGTGTCTCCTGGACACAAAATGTGCAGCCTAAGTGACTGCTTTATTGTGGTCAAGGGACCTGTGCTTTTGTACAAATAAATTACTCCTTTCTTTAAACTGCAAACCGGTAGGAGTAGATAAGCTTTACTTTCTAGCAAGAGCAAAAGTTATCTCCTTATCCTTTCTCTCAAAGGGAACCAAACCCTGGGAGATAATTTATGGCTCAAAGCCCCAGTTGCCTGGTATGACCCAGGGAAAATTCCATTTTGAGAAAATGTACTTTCCTTAAATACTCTGAGACAGAAAGCAGTCAGGTCTCAGATGAAGCCACTAGACTTTCTCAGGATTAGGTAGAAACTTTTAGAAAACCAAAGGAAATGAAAATACTTAAACCTAACCCCTTAAAATCTTTACTCTGAGCACACTGATGGCTAATACTGTGCCTGTTATAAGGAAGATAATTTTATATGAATCATCCACTTCTGACTAGGTTTGAGGCAACAAAAATGAAAAACCAAATTGTAAACTTTTCAACCCAACGGCAATCACTGGCTATTACACTAGTTTGCATTGACAAACTCTCAACTCTCAACTATGCCCCTTGGTAAATGTCACTTAAAGTTCTCTTTCACTAACTGAAACACAAATAACGTAACATGAGTGTGGTAACACACGTTAATAATTTCCCACCTTTTACTACATGTTAAAAGCAAAAGTAACAGTCAAGGATACAGAACCTGAAAATACTTTCCTTATTAGAGAGGCAAACTCTGGCATTGCTATTTTCCTGTATTTCCAAATGATAACAGAATTTTTATTCATTTTAAAGACTAGGTGGCAGGACCAGAGAGTTGAAATGTCCAGAGACACAGAGTTTATATGTGGCAATAATACCCAAGGACTCTGAATTCCCAGGCCACCATGCTGTACATCCACCCACCTAACTGCTCAGCACTCCTGTGATGTCAACAGAATGTGGCTTTGCCCCATCTGCAAACCAGCTACTCCTTCTCCAAACCAGCTACTCCTCTCCAAACCAGCTACTCCTTCTCCAAACCAGCTACTCCTCTCCAAACCAGCTACTCCTTCTCCAAACCAGCTACTCCTCTCCAAACCAGCTACTCCTTCTCCAAACCAGGTACTCCTTCTCCAAACCAGCCACTCCTTCCAGCAAGTCTCAAATCTACTCCAACAGGTGCATGGATGGTTCTTCTGCTCTGGCATCAGCTTTCCTTAGAATGAACCTCTTAGGCTTCATGATCCAGAACCTTACCTAGGGCCATGAATGGAAATTTGCCTCAAGGGCTCAGGAGAAAATGCCAGAGCCAGATGAATGACAAAATGACAAGAACATTTTGCGTTCCCCTTTTTATTAAGCTTTGCTTGTTTTTTGGATTCCTGACTCTCTCAAAAAGAAGCTTCCCTTTTCATTGGTGCTGCGATTTAGACCTGGGTGTCTGACTAGGAGGAATTAGATTTGGTTGTCTGATCCCAAATATGGATGCTTAGTATCCTTTTGGTCCTTGATATTTGGAACGTTTCTGCCACTTACATGAGAGGTATACAGGCAAGTGGGAAGGACACCGGGCCTCAGACATACACACAAACAGTCTGTAAACGAGTGCTCCGAGAGGACACGGATCGGTGCAGACAGCTCTGAATAGTGAGGTCTGGATGCCCCCAAACAGCCTCAAACTCTGCGGGTGGAGCTGCAGTCTAGACAAGAAGACGGACTTGCTTGGCAGTTTAGCCAAATGCATTACACCATATGGTAGTACAAAACGGACTTTCGGTGTCTCATTTGATGATCAGGGAGGAGCAAGTTTAAAGTGCTTACTCTACTGTTGCCAAACAAAACTGGAAACAAAACCCTATTCCTCCACATCATGCCCCTTCCCCTGGCTTGTATTTTTCTCTTTCCATTCACTAAGTGACACTTTAACTAAAGAATGCACTTAAAATAAAAACAAATACAGGAAGTTAATCTGAGCAAAACACTAGCAATAATGTTACACTAAAGTACATGGAAAATAGGAAGTTTCGATGCCTCCCATAAAACAAGGGTTTCTGGCAGTGGAGCCTTCAAGAACAATCACCTTGACCTCTATTCTCAGTAAGGCCTCAGTGACAGAGAAAATTACTCTTCTCTGGGCACAGTTAAAGCTAAAGTGTAAACTCCTGGTCACCAAGTACATCCCTCGGAAGGACTGAATGCTCCCCCAGAAACACTTCCGCGGAGCCCAGTTTTAGGGGCACAGGAAGTGCGGGTGGGATGAGGGAGCTGACTTCAGCCCATGCCAGTTAACCCCCGCACCACCACCAAATACTCTTTCCTCCAGAGTCAAGGTTACAAGAGTGCCCGGCCCGCTGCACGTGTAAGCATGGCCACTTACAAATTCCCACACAAGGTTTACTACCCCGTGTTGGCTGCTCTCGATGGCTTCAGAACCAATGGGAGCATTCTGTTTCCTGGCAGATGCTGTGCCCTCGGGGCACCAGCACCCCTCATTAAGGCTGAGATTCCAGCTTCCGTGGCCATTTGCCACTGAGGCTCTTAATGAGCATACATTGATTTGGTTCTCGAGTCTACAGAAAAAGCTTGCTATTTTTGCTCTCCCTAATAGAGCACAGCCAACAGAGCACGCCCCACCACGCAAAGCTCTCATTTGGCTGACATCCGAACAAAGTCGGCTAAACGGTTCCTTACATTAGGCTGTAATTGTTTTGGGCCCTACTGAGTCAAATTTATATTCTGGGAGAAGGGCATGAGTCCTCACTTCCAAACACTTAAGGTCAGGACTATTTACATTTCCACAAACAACATTTATATCCAGACCTATTTCAGAGGCGTACTTTGTGGACGGGAAAATGGCCTAAATAAACGATACCATCCAAAGGAGGCAGGAGCCCCTGATTCTATTCCCAGTAGCAACTGCTGCCTGAGTCAGCCTGTGTCTCTGCTCTGAAGCCCCTGACTTCATCCCTACGTGCTCCATGTTCTCCTACCATGGGAACGGAGAGATCACCATTCACTCATGCTTATTTAGTGATACTGTGTATATACACCAACCCACACTTCCATACTCACAGCCCCTGCAATAATCTGGAGGCTTGAAATGTCCAATGTTGTCATAACCTGCTCTGATCTCCTCTAGCAGAACAGATGACAACCTGTCCCGGCTCCCCTCTTAGGAAGGAAAGCAGGGCACTGGTGAGCTGCAACCAGAGGAATAGAAAAGCAGAAAGGGAAAAGGGGGTCCATAATCCCAGACAACGATTTCATTTGGCAATAGGCATGACCTTCTCGGATGGCTGCCTATAGACATAAAAAACTTTGGATTAGGTGTGCCTGGCTCACAGAAAGCAAGAGGCAGTGGCAAATTCAGGTCCTCACTACATAATTCTATAATCAAGGTTACCTGGTTGTTGGTGCTGAAATGGTCCATCCTCACTAATACTACTGGTGAAGAAGGGTAATTACTCCTGTTTGCAACTCCCATCCTACATTTCACAGATGAGGCCAAGCTCCATGAACACCTTGATTTACCTTAGCTGTGGTCACACTGTAGAATTTTACCTGTTCTGGTTCAAACAAATAGTCTCTAAGTAATAGACATTATATAGGGTTGCCAGATTTAGTAAATAAAAATATAGGATTACCAATTCATCTGAATATGGCATGGTACATATTTATACTAAAAAATTATTTGTTGTTTATATAAAATTCAAATGTACCAATATGTGTACATATGGGACATACTAAAAATAAAACTTGGTTGTTGTTTATTTGAAATTCAAATTTAACTGAGCACTCCGTACTCCGTCTGGCAACCCTAACATTACACTTAGTCCTGGGAGAACAAAGATGGGTAAGACATGGCATCTGACCCCTAGGAGTGCACCGTCTGGTGACAACTAGACCTGAACAAGAACCATCCAAGATTGGAGGGGCTTGCCCAGGTTATCTGAGAAACACAGGCCAAGGAGCCATTAAATCCTAATTTAGCACACCCATAAATTCTCCACCCTTCATAATAAAAAGAAATATTATGGACTTTTTAATTCTAGAATGCTCTATATTATTCTACAGGTTCCATACTCCTGATTCATGAACTTGCTAAGTGTTCCAGATGTTCTCCCCTACCTGGACATCACCCACCACTCCCCCTTTAGGAGTATTATCAACAGCATCAGAGGCAATCTCCAAGCTGGGTGGGGTTTTTGAAACTATCAGAGGGCCATGTTGATAACTTCCAAGGAACCCACACAAAAGCACAGAGTAATGTGACTTGTATGCAGGAGGTGCCCCATAAGAGTCTCCTGGATGAGGAGAATGAACTTGACCAATGCCACGCCATGTTCTCGTGTAAACCCAAACCCTCCACGACTGAGGAACACTCAGTATGCTTTCTGCTATTGTTTCCATCCAAAGCAAGTCAATGTCGAGGTAATCTAAAAAGAGTTCAACACTACCGGCCATAAAACAGATTTGAAAAGACAGATGGGAAAATAAACTGAGTTGTTAACAATGTCAAATAATCTTCATGACGTGTGTGCTTGGAGAGCTGGCACAGTTTGAGAGTCTGCCTGTTTCCGATACAGTTTAGAGGATGGTCTTCACAATCTCTGTTAAAATGAGGGAGTCCCCACATACTACTCATGTACACAGCTCTGAAAGTAAGATTTTGGGCCCATATTTGGAAAACTAACTCTCATATCTTCAGCCTTGAGCTCTTTTTTTTTTTTTTTTTTTGGCTCCCAGCAGCCAAGGGAGTTGGGCAAGGCACAGAGTGGATGGGTCAGGTGGGGTCAAGCAAGGACAGTACTGGAGCAACCTGCCCCCATCCCATATGACTCTCCCTTTATGGTGATCCGGCAGACGTCATCTGCACAGCCTGACACAGAAATGCCTCAAGCCTAAAAGTTGTCTGAACCTTCTTATGAAGGGATACTTCGTTTCCCCTTGATTTCCAGATCAAAGGAGAAAAAGCAAAAGGAAAGTAGAAAGAAAACGTAGCAAAAATGCTAAGAAACAGGTGGTATGTACTTATTTCCTGCTGGAATTGCCTTACACCTTGGAAAAGAGGCCGTGATGACTGCCAAGTGCATTAGGGAAGGTTTGGGGTCCATTGGTGGAAAACCCAGAACATATCTCACATCAAAGACCATAGTTCGAAGACTTAAAACTGGGACATTAGCTTAATATCATTTTACTTACAAGGTCTCATGTCTCAGTGTCAAAATATTAACACTTCAAAAAATAAAATTGGCTTTTTATTCCCACCCCATTCATCTGTGCTTCCTCAGCACTTAGAACTGTCAAGATGCCTAGTACATATGCCATGATGTTCAATAAACTGATGAGTTAATGGATAGTGTCCATGGGTTTCAACCCAATGAGCCAGGTTCCCTACCACGGGCGCCCACTGGTCTATTAGTGTAGACAGGACAGTCTGCAGCCACATGGTTCTGTTTATACACTTTCCTCATGGCCCACATCACTCTCTAGCTGATGAAGAGAAAACAGTATATTCAAGTTCTCAACTCTCCACGCCCGGCATTAGAACTTACTCCAACTCAGACTCTTATGTCAGAAAAGTAAAAACACTACTTCATTATGGATTTTTTTAAAAAAGTCAACCTGTTTATAATTTTGTTTTTGGAGGCAGTGCAGAAGGAAACATTTTGGAAAGCACTGCCAAATTCTAAAAAAAAAGAAAAAAAGAACTGTAAAAAGCCAAAAACAAAGTCAGGTCATTAAACAAAATGGGGCAGGGGGCGGGAGGAGACTGTACCAATTCAAGGCAATAAAAATTTAAACAGTTTGTGAACGATTTAATTCCAGATGTGGCCCCACTATTGAACTATTAAATGGTTAATCTAACTTTCATTGGTGAACCACACAGGGCAGGTTTGCTTCTAATTTAATTCCCCTTTCAGATCACCGCCTCCATAATGAGATACCCGGCAAGCCAAAATGTGCCAACTTTTTCTGCCTTAAACACGTGAACTTTCCGGGCTTAGGTAGTTTCTTCTTCCTCTTATTCAGACACAAATAATCTAGTCATCTCAAGCACATTTAATAAGTAATGTTTAAATAAAAACATGTATGTTTATATATAATATATACATAACTGGTGACTATATAACATACACATAATTTGCATATAAAATTAAAAAACAAAAGTTAGTACAAATAACTGCCTAGTTAAATAAATTAATGAAATTAATGCTAAGGATAGTTTTAATTAAAAATGAGTTCAGGGACACCTGGCTGGCTCAGTAGGTGGAGCGTGCAATTCCTGATGTCAGGGTGGTGGGTTCAAGTCCTACACTAGGTGCAGAGATTACTCAAAAATAAAAATCTTAAAAGTTAGTTCAACTTTAATCAGTCTTCTGTTTTGTGAGCTTGATAAATTGTATGACTTTTAAATCTCTGTTAACATAATAAACTAATTTGAAAAACTGCCTAAAACGAAAGGCAAGTTTTCCTCTACAGTTAGCCAGTGTCTTCTGCTCACCTCCCTGCTTACTGATATGTACACATTCCTACCAATAATCTACCAACACGAGCTTTTGGGGAAACTTTTCTTTTAATTAATTTCTTTATTTTGAGAGAGAGAGGGCACATGCCTGCACCGGGGAGGGGCAGAGTGGGAGAGGGAGAATCCCAAGAAGGCTCTGCACAGACAGTGGGGCTCAAACTCAGGAACCATGAGATCACGACCTGAATCTAAATCAAGAGTCAGACTGTTCAACTGACTGAGCCACCCAGGTGCTCCTTGGTAAAACATCTTTTAATGGATTGAGAAAAAGATGATTCAAATACCTGCGCTGCACCAAGCAAAAATGCTCGAACACAATGACCAATGTATACTACTATGGATCATTTCCCTATCTCCAAGCCCGACAACCTTTGATCCAACCGAGAGCAGTATCTGCCATCCGTCTGATACCTGGACACAAACTGGAAGGGGGTAAGACGGGGACTAAGGAACCAGGAAGGGAAGGAAGGAAATTGTTTAGTAAGTGCCCACAATGTACCAGGCATTGTGATGCACGTTAATGCACCTTATCTTATTTACTTTTTACAATAGCTCTGTGAAAGAGATTTAGCTTTTTTACAGTGAAGGAAACAGAAACAGAAGGCCCCATGTCATTTAAATATAAATAAATCAAAGTATTCTTCCTCATACCTCTTTTTATTACATTTTGCTATATAAGACAAGTCCAAATGGCCAATCCAGGTTTGGAGGCTAACAGGGTTCAATACTGATTTGTTTATTTTATTGGGACCTAGAGCTACAGACTTGGTCTATGCTACTTAAAATGATTTTGTGAGGGACATGTGGGTGGCTCAGTTGGTTAAGCGTCCAACTTTGGCTCAGGTCATGATCCTGCGGCTCATGGGTTGGAGCCCCACTTTGGGCTCTAAGCTGACAGCTTGGAGCCTGGCATCTGGACCCTGCTTCAGATTCTGCGTCTCCCTTTTTCTCTCTGCCCCTTCCCTGCTTGTGCTCTCTCTCCATCTCTCAAAAATGAATAAACATTAAATTAATGTTTTTAAAAGATTATGTGATACCATGATTACTATATTAAAAATGATTATGCCTTTTGGGGTGATATATAGATTATTCTGATTGTGGTGATGGTCTCATGGGTATACACATCCAATAAAACTTACAAAATTATACACTTGAAATGTATGCAGTTTATTGTATATCAAATGCACTTTAAGAAAACAGAGAAAAAGTTTATGCCATGAATGAGACCTAAAAAGGTATAATAAATGTGAAAATATCCATAACTGATCAAGTATTTTGAGTCAAAAAGGCTATATAATGAATATATCGATCAGCATTTCTCAAATTATATCCTCTATTACACCAGCTCTAAGGGATGTTAACACGTGTTACACACACACACACACACACTGCGTGCACACACAGGTTCTGCGGTCACCTAAGTTTAAAAACTGCTTCATTAAACAAGGCTCACCCTGTTTCTTAACCATAGAACTTCTCAGAGGCCTTCTCTGATACTTAGTGCTTTTCAAAAACAGCTCTATAAAAAACACAGCTTTTCTGAAATGAACTTGACCAGAAACCCTCTTCCAGAGAGTCTCCTGGGATCACGAATCTGCACAACACTCTGTGGGTAGTGCTGCTCTAATTCACAAGCCCACAGGCTCTGGGTCGGCTGATTGCTTAAAGACCAGTGAGGCCGGAGTTCTCAGAACTCGGCCCCCCATGTAACTGCAGCTCTCATTCATGAACCCTCTCTTCCTTCACAGTGATGGGGGGAAGTGAGCCCAACTCAGAGGCATTAGAGAACAAGGAGGGGAGTGAGCAGAGATCCCTGAGTCAGGTCCTGCTGCAGAAATCCTTCTGATCCCTTCTATATTAGCCCTCTACTAGGGCTGCTGCAGCAAAGGACCACAAATTTAAACGGGGATGTACCATCCCCCAGTTCTGGAAGCCAGAAGTCCAAAATCAAGGCATCTGCAAGGTTGGTTCCTCTTGAGGACTGTCAGAGCAAACCTGTCCCAAGCCTTTCCCCTTGGCTGATAGATGGCCGAGTTCTCCATGTGTGCTTGTCTGTCTCCAAGTTCCCACTTTCTAAGAGGACGCCAGCCATATTGGATTAGAGTCCATCTAATGAATCCACCTGAACTTGAGCACCTCGTTAAAGACTGTCTCCAAATAAGGTCATATTCTGAGGTACTGGGACTTAGGACTTCAACATCAGACTCTGAGGGGGACAAAATTCAACCCACAACACCTTTTAACCTAGTGTTAAACTGGCAAGAGATTTGTAAGACGTCCAGTTGACAGATTTACCCTATGGATGGAAGTTATAACCTGACAGATTTTGCTACCTATCGGAATATCCTTCTGAATTCTCTGCTGCTCTGATTTATACTCCGTTTTGGTAAGCTATCTTTATTCTGTTATATAAATAGGTTATAAAAAATGTTTCCTTCATCTGATAGCTACACACAGGTAGCTTTTTACTACGGTTTCTGTTAATGACCTACGGAGCCCACCCTATGTTGGGCACATTATTCACCATCCTCACATCCCTTTAAAGTCAGTATGGCAGGATTGTTCATATTTAAAGAGATGGGTGGGTGGGTCAGGTAACTTCCCCAAGGTCATATAGCTAGTAAGGAGCCATATGCTGGGATCTGAATCCAAGTCTAGCTCCAGAGTCCTCATCCCTCCTCCCCACCACACTGTGGTTCTAATTTCTGGAATGGCTGTATTACCCTTCTACTTCTACTGAGGCTTAATTCACCCAGCAGCGAAAGAAGTAGTCTTGAGAGGGGAAAAATTCAAGAGCTCTATTTTAGAGATGAGATGCCTATTAGATATTCAAATGGAGGTACAAGACAGGAAGCTAAATATGTGAGCCTGAAACTCAAGGAGAGTATTTGGAGTTGGAGATACAAGTGTTTCATTCATCTACATATGTATGGTATATTAAGACCAAGGAATGGGTGACGTCTAAGGAGAGACATGTCCCTGGTGGCCTGGGCCACTGGGATGAGAAAGACTGTCCAGCAAAGGCAACTGAGCAGAGCCCCCAGTAAGGCAAGACAGCCAGGTAGTACATGATGTTCCTCAAAGCAGCAAAGAAACAGGAAGCCAGGGGAAGGCAGTGTCCCCAGAAAGATGGAGAGGACAACAGTGGGGTCCATTGGGAGGAGGACAAGGCCAATGACCACGTAGCCATCACTGAAGACCAAGACAAGAGCAGCTCTGGACAAAGTCTGACCGAAAGAATTTCAAAGAAAGAACAAGAAGCAAAAACGTCAATACAGAGGATGAACAATGTTTCTGAGGAACGTCCCTCTAAACAGAAGGTTGGCAGCAGCAGCAGCAAGAGAGACCCACCAGGGAACCAACAAGCTTCGAATGTTTGCTGTAAGGAAGGAGATGTTATGGGCTGATGACAGGCAGCCAGGGATGCACAGGTAGGGGGGAAAGTGAGCCACGGGAGAGCGGGGAGCACTCCCTGTAAGAACGGAGTGCTTTGGATGTGGTGTCAGGACAACCGGGAGGTTCTTATTCTACTCCTTGTTTCTCAGTAAGATCAGAAACAAAGACGTTAGCTGACGGGGGGGCCAAAGGTCACTGGACACTAATGGAGAGGATAAAGCATCACGCTAGAGAGTAAGAAGGTAAGCAAGGCCTGTCCCACATCGTCAGGGACGCTTGAGAGACGTGATGTCGTATATCTAAGGGGAAATCTTCAGCCTGGTCGTTTGTCTCCAGCTAAGTTCAAACACTTCACACCAAAAAGATGACGTGGCAAGGAGGTAGGGCTAAGCCAACTGAGGCGAAGGTGCCATGCAGGACCACGCAATCTACGTGGGGGGAGGAAGAGGAGGAGTTAAGGCGGTAGGGCCACACCCTCTGGAAGTCCCAAGGGGATCACAGAATTTTTAAGTGGATTCTGTAAACAATTAACGAAATATGCCCTACAAATGTAGGTCATCAAACAGTGCGTCTTAAGAAACCCAACGCAGAGACTGGTCTAGAATTCAAGCTGGTATCTGACGGGGGATTTTCTGGAACAAAACAATGTATCTTAGGAAGCAGTCACCCCAAAGCACCTACCAATCAATAATGTTCTCCCATCGGGGAGAGGACTCCGTGAAGCTATAGTATTGTTCGCTTTACGTCTTCCCTGTGCCACCATGAGTGACGAGACGGGGAGCAAAGCCAGGTGGGAGGACGTGACCAGGCTCCGGGGAGGAAGCAGATTAGGCACGCATGGGAGAGAACGAAGAATTTGGAGTTGGAAGGGAGTAAGATGGTGTGAGGAAGAAGGAAGGGAGGCGTTGGTGACAGTAACGGTTCAAATCACTTTAAGAAAAAAAGAAAGTGTAAAGGAAGTACTGGGTTCTGCACACAGTTTTGTCAGCAGCAGGAAACGCAATGTCCTCAAGTCAGATCCCAGCAATCACCAGGGTTCCAGATTCTTCAAACACCAGTGGCCTTTTCTTTTAATACATAAACTGTCATTTAAAAAAAATCATTTTTATTAGGGGTGCCTCGGTGGCTCAGTCAGTTAAGCGTCCTCAGGTCATGATCTCACAGTTTGTGAGTTCGAGTCCCACATCACGCTCCATGCTGACATGGCAGAGCCTGCTTGGGATCCTCTCTCTGCCTCTCTCTCTCTCTCTCTCTTCCTCCCCCCTCTTGTATTCTCTCACTCTCCCTCTCTCAAAATAAACTTTAAAAAAAAATCATGTGTATTCAAGACAGTGTGTTAACTTCCTAAATACAAAATACTACAAACTGGGCGGCTTGAACACCACAAATGTATTTCCTCAGAGCTCCGAGGGCTGGAAGTCGAGATCTCCGTGCAGGTAGGGAGGTCACAACTCTAGGCCCGTGAGGGACAACCTGACCCGGGCCTTCCGGAGCTTCTGGGGGTTGGTGGCTTGGCTTCTGCCGCATCTCCCTGATCTCTGCCTCCGTCTCAACGCAGCGTTCTCCCAGTGTGATGATCGTTTGGTCCGAATTTCCCCTTTTTATGAGGACACTCGTCGTACTGGACTAAGACTCACTATAATGTTCTCATTTTGCCTTGTTTCCCTTTGCAATGACCCTATCTCCAATCAGGTCCCATTCTGAAATCCCGGGGGTGAACGCCAACGTATCTTGGGGAGAAGGGGCATGATTTAAGCCATGACAGACAGCCAGGCTTGTCTTAGTTTAGTCTCTTAAATTAGAAGGGAACCTAAGGGCAGATATCTGTTTTCAAAGAACTCTGATTGCCTCAAAAGATGGAGGGATTTGGTAGACAACATACATATTTTACAACTTTGGTTGGGACTGATGTCAAATGTGGTACAAAACACAGTTTTGTTAAGTTTCCTGTCAGCATATGACTGCATTAGAAAGAATCTCAAAGCAGAGGCCATAGTTTTGGAATTAGATGTTCTGCAGCTTAGTGTTTCCAATGTACAGGAGTATAAGTATTTACAGAGAAAGGAAAATAGGAAGAAGAAAAAAAAAAGGGAAAAAATGACATATTACCCCCCCAAACACACTCCTGCCACAACCTAGAAAAGTAATTCCTAACATAATATGTATTTTTTTATCCTAAGGTGAAGATTTTCCTAAATTTGGGGAGATCTAAAATATAAATTAAGTATAATTTGTACCCCAAGACCCTTTTCAAGAAGAAGCTTTTGTGACAGAAAGAGGGCAAGATTATAAAGCGGCAGCAGTGCAAGTTTACCAGAAAGTAATAGATTTTTCCTTATCCTAACTGTGGGGGTGATTATACAAATCTATATACAAGTTAAAGTTCATGGAACTGTATCCCTAGAAGAGTTAATTTTACTGCATGATAATTTTAAAAAGAATAAAAAAGAATATTAGCAATTCCTTAGTGTCTATTTTTCAACACTGTTTAAGTGATACCTGGTATGAATCCCATTTTGCAGGGAAGGAAAATGGCAGCTGGGAATTAAATAACTTGCCCAGGATTATAACACGTTACAAAGAGGATGTAGGATTTGAAACCACTCCAGCCTGTCCTCTCTTCTACTCTTCGCCATACCACCAAAAAAACCCCCACAAAACAAACAAACAAAAAAAAAACAAAACCCAAAAAAACTACTAACGTACTTTGTTTGGGTATGCCTACTCCTGCTCAGAGCTGCAAACCTTTGATCAAAAGCAAAGGCTATTGTCAGAGGGAACAAACACACACAGACCTGAGACTCCAGAAAGAGCACAGAACAAAACATGGAAACCCACCCCACTTACATAACATCGTTTCTCGGGTACACGCTCTTCTGGGGCAGATGTCTAAAAACAACAGCCTATGTGCTAGGTGTCAACAACCTCATCTCTAACCGTTTAGGATAAGTCCGTTCCACATGAAAAGAACAACCACTGGCCCTCTCAGTTCCCTGCACTTGATCATTAGAAAGAGAAGAAAGTACACCATAACTAGGAAACGTAAAGCATACATTCTGTTCTTCTCTTCCACTTTGCTCGGACGGGTCTCCACTTAGAAGCCTAAGAAAACAGGGCATTAAGTTGACCAGACTGGACACACTGCTGCATCGAATTCTCTAGAATCTGTCTTTAGGTGTTTCCCAGGGTTGTTCTTGGATGCTGAGTGTGGCCCCTGCCACCATTTGAATCAACAATGAGGTTTAGTCTTAGGATGAAGTGACAGCCACCTGCCCAACATCTTCTGCACTCCAAACGAAAGATCATGAAGTCACCCAGAAACAAGCCTCCTTCACACTCTATCTCAGGTAAGACCGTGGCTCAATGCACTCAACCAATAACTAAAGAGTCACCATGAGGTATTCCACTAAGTAATGGCAAACCATACTGACTCCTCTTGAACAAGGTTAGGAGGGGCTTGCTCTTGGCAGCATGCTCTAATTCTCACACAGACTGAATGGTTGGCCTTGTTTCCACTTTTTTCTGCAGGTTCATATGTATATATGTGTATATATACAAATCTACAACCCTTATTTCTTCAGTAAAGAGCCCCAAATACCTTCATATGATTACTACAATGGAGACAATGATGACCAACTGCTGTATTTCAGTCTCTTATCTGTGATTCTGACAAACTCTACACATGTCTTTCAGTTTTGTCACCTAAGTTCCTTTGGGCAGGAGCAACAAATTCATCTTTCTTTCTTTTATTTATTTATTTATTTTTATTTATTTATTTTTTAATTTTTGAGAGACAGAGAGAGACAGCGTGAGCAGGGAAGGGTCAGAGAGAGAGGGAGATACAGAATCCGAAGCAGGCTCCAGGCTCTGAATTAGCTGTCAGCACAGAGCCCAATGCGGGGCTCGAACCCATGAACTGTGAGATCATGACCTGAGCCAAAGCCGGACACTTAACCAACTGAGCCACCCAGGCGCCCCCAAATTCATCTTTCTATCCATCCAGTAGTTCCAAGTAAAAGGACCTGAAAGTGGTAGAGATATATAAAGATCTACTGAACCAAATTGAAGCACAATGAGATAAAATAACATGCATAACTCAGAACAAAAAAATTGAGGCTTGTCTTAGAAAACCCTTGGAATTTAACCACTGCACATAGTCTTGAACTGTAACCATTGCCAGAAGTCTTTCCAACATATCAGAAAGCGAACAAAATATCTTCTATTAGTTGAACTATATGAAATTGCTGCTTTTATAGGTCAAAAATCACTAAGTATCAACAATTTCCTGTGGTCCAACCAATATAATTAATCACACAAGCTAAAGTAGAAAATCTGGATAAATCTTCAGTAACATGTTCCACTTACCAAAATATTCATACATAAAGGGTACTATCACAAGGCATAAACTGCACTCATGTGGGGGGAAAAAGGTGTGTTCCTGGGTATCTAAGGAGATCATTTTAATCAGAACTTATTTTTTTTAAGTTTTAATGATGTATAATTTACATATAATAAAACTCATTAAGTTTAGAATTTGATGGCTTTTGGCAAATGTATCCACTCTTGTCGTCTCCGCCACGGTCATGGTGTGGAATGATTCTATCACCCAAAAAAGGTCGCTTGGAGTACATTTCGCCCCCCGCCCCCAACTAGCTCTATCGCTGTAGCATTCTGCCTTTTCCACGGTTTCTTATAAATGGATTCATACAGGATGTACTTTTTTGTGTTTGGCTCCCTTCACTTAGCACAATGGTTTTGAGATTCATCTATATTGTTTTATTAGTAACCCACTTCTTTTTATTGCTAAGTAACACCCCCAAATGTGTTTACTCATTCACCAAACAAGCTGTTTCCAATATTCGGCCATAATGAAAAAAGCTGTTATGAACATTTGCATATAAATCTTTTTAATTTTTTAATGGTTTATTTATTTTTGAGAGAGAGAGGGAGACAGCATTAGCAGGGGAGGGTCAGAGAGAGAGGGAGACACAGAATCTGAAGGAAGATAGGCTCCAGGCTCTGAGCCAGCTTCAGCACAGAGCCTGACGTGGGGCTCGAACCCAAAAACCGTGAGATCATGACCTGAGCCGAAGTCGGCCGCTCAACTGACTGAGCCACCCAGGCGCCCTTAAATCTTTTTTAAAATAAAGATTTTCATTTCTATGGAGTGAATGCTCAGTTACGAAGTTGCTGTGTTGTATGGTTAAACACTGCTGAAAGCATGCCTTTAGCTATTCCTAAGATAGCAAAACAAAAACCAAAAGTCAGGGGTTCCTAAAATGGCATAAAAATAAAAGGAGGTACATATGTACTTTACACAAATCACATAGAAAAAAATTTTTTTAAATAACTTATGTCTCTCCTCTTTTAAAACTAATTTAATCCCAGGATTTTATTTTATTTTTTGAATTTTTTTTAAAGTTTATTTATTTAGAGGGAGTGCATAAAGCACGTGCAAAAGTATGGGAGGGGCAGAGAAAGAGGGAGAGAGAGAGAGAACTTAAGGCAGGCTCCACACTATCAGCACAGAGCCCGATGTGGGGCTCAAACTCACAAACCATGAGATCATGACGTGAAGTGAAATCAGATACTTAACCGACTGAGCCATCCAGGTGCCCCTAACCCCAGGATTTTAAAAGCAATCCAAACTATTACTACATGAGAATGAGCTAATAGTAATTCAAAAACTATGAGTTACTGCACTTTTTCAGTTAACAGGTTAAAAGTCCAGGCCTCCGATGATCTCTCTAGAAGAAAAGAGAGTAACTTCCTTTATTCCCAACATACCTTTCCCGCCAGTAAGTGGATTTCTCCATGGCCCGCTCAGCTGGACTCTCTCCTCTGAACTCCTGTGGCTCTGTCTAGATCTGCTGCAGTTGTAGATAAAAGCCTATCTCCCTTTCCAGACCAAGGTCCTAAAGGACATCTCTTAGGGGGATTCCTGCTGGATTTTCCCGATGCCCTGACATTGCACATTGCAAATGAATAAATATACTGACGAATGTCTACCCACATGTTAACCCTAGCTAGATGTTATCTTGTCTGTCTACACTGCATGAGCGCTATGCAGTATCTTTTAGTTCATGATGTAGAAAATAGAGTTCAATCAGTTTTCTTGCAAGGAGTTTTTAAAATTTAGTTTTAAGCTAAAACCATAATTAACCACTGGAAAGACCAGCCCCAACAGTTTTCAACGGACTGTAAAATGCAAATGACTAATATGTCGGAACCAGCCCTCCATAGATGTGAACTACAAGGGGTGACCAGAGGCTTTGCCTCAATGGGGAGCCACATTCAGAGGTTTGCTTCGCATCATCCCTACAAGTGATCATCTTAGGGGTGAGGAGGCAGCTCCCCAACCCTTTCTAATCGATTCCAGGTGGGCCAGGCACGACACCGGTGTCTGGGAGGCTCCGCCTTCATAAGGCAGACAACCACTCTCGCTCCAGGAAGACATGATAAATAACTAAAATCAGCAATGTTACACCTGGCTTCCATTTCTAGGCATCATTGCTTCATGACTGAAATTTAAATAGTACCTTCGATAATCTTCTCAGTTCCTAACGAAATCTTTGCTTTCTTTAGGGCGGACGGGGAGAAAAACCACAGTCTAATTCTCGGCTATGTTTCATGGTTTTTCATCCTCTCTAATGGCATCTAGAGTAGAGAGAAAATTAGTGGGAGGACAGCCCATGGGCGTGTTCTTAATGATTTATTCCATCTTGTTGTATTTATTATTTGGTTAAAAGGCAGCAAAGGCCCAACCTGCTCTTACACTGAGCATAGAGATCTTGGTGGGGCCCATTGCTCTGATGAGTTTAAAAGAGGGCACAAAGAGGGGCGCCTGGGTGGCGCAGTCGGTTAAGCCTCTGATTCTTGATTTCAGGTCAGGTCATGATCTCCCAGTCTGTGGGTTTGCACTGATGGCGTGGAGCCTGCTTGGGATTCTCTCTCTCCCTCTCTCTCTGCCCCTCCCATGGGTGCTCTCTCTCAAAATAAATAAGCATGCCACATTTTCCTTATAAAAATAAATAAATAATAAGTAAAAAAGGGCATGGCGGGGAAGAAGAAGAGGGCAAGAAGAGAGCCGCTTTAGCAGCTCAGCGGACCCAGAAGGCGTGTGCCCGCTCTGTGCTCTGCCATCAGCCAGCCCACAGCTGTCAACACCAGGGCCTTCTCCTCCCCCTCTCCCCAAATCCCACCCTAGGGCAGACCAATTGGATAAGGAATCAACAACAAAGCACCGACAAAAACAATAACAGAAGAGAATGGCAAAAGATGATCATCCTGTACCAAACAGATCTTGGTCATATGTTTGCTTTGACCTCTTCTTTGACATGCACCACGCTTAAAATAAGCGAGGACAAAAGATGATTCGTTATGCGCAGCCATAAAGAACCCTGGGGCACACTGCATACATAATTCATGATGCAAAGCAGGCTGCCGTCAGCCCCATTTATCCTTTTGATATTTTTAAGTGGCTAGATAGTTGTAAAGTCTCTTACTCCTACACAATCCTTGCAAATTCAAGAACAAATGGGGAACTTCAGTTTTCTGTAAATGGCATTACTTAGGGTCCGAAGACCGTAACTCTTCTTGGAGTCACTCGGTCTCCATCACAGGAGGGTGGCTAAACGACCCTAATAAGCCAATTAAGTCAGCGAGCAGCATGTATCAGTCCTGTTGAAATTAACCTCATCAAATCACTTCTGCTCTCTGTTTTACAAACAAATGGCCCAGTGTGGTTCAAACTGATTCCATCCCATTCACCACCCAAATCGTAGGGACATGCTTTCCACCTCACACACGGGCAACAGAAGCCCAGAAAGGTTACTTGGCGTACCCGGGAACTCAAAGCCAGGCAGAGAGGCCCAAGACTCCACCTCATTAACATCCTGGACTATTCCCTTCACTCCCAAGGACCGACATCACTTACTGTTACTAGATTTACCTCAGAGTGCTCCCCCCAATGCCTTTCTTACTCCATTCAAGCCCATCTTCCATGCTGCCCTAAGTGACTTTACAAAAGGAGAACTTGACACGTTCCCATTTAGCCCCTCCAACATTTCTCTCTCACCCCAAGGATGGGAAAAATCATCAAATCAAATAAAAATAGCTTTATATTGAGCTGCCAAGAATCCTGCCAAGAATTTTAGCTAATCGGGTAGACAGGTTAAGAAACATTAACATGGCGGGCACCTGGGTGGCTCCGGCGGTTAAGCATCTGACTCTGGCTTAGGGCCTGATCTCAAGGTTTGTAATTCGAGTCCCGATTGGGTAAGCTTGAGCCCTGTTTCCAGTGAGCCCTGCTTTTCCCTCCCTCCTCCTTCTCTCTCGGTCTGTCTCTCTGCCCCTCATTCATGCCGTCTTTCTCTCTCAAATACAAAAAAACGATTTAAGAAAATATTTACATGGCACGTAGACTATTAAGTAAAAAATCTGGCTCCAATAATTTGTCTGACCTTCCCCCCTCCACCCCTACTCTATGACACACCAATGGCCTTGGGGGGGGGGTAAATCCCCTAGCACCATCTCTGCCCAGTTGGAGCCTGTCCTCACACATCTGCCGCCCTCCTCCCCGCTCCAGGGAGCTCCCTCCTTCCCCCACCCCAGCCCTCTTTGGCCCTAGGGACCTGAATGCCCTTACTACGCAGCACTGCAAGTCAGTGCATACAGTGTATACTGTTTGTCTGCTTTGCCCGGACTGCAGCTGCCTGGGATCAGGGCCTTCCTCATCTCCAACTCCCCAGCACCTGCCCAGAGCAGGTGATGATCAGAGACAGCCAGGTGACGTTTCTCATCCAGCACTACACAGTTGAACAATCATGCTTTTTCCATATTATTCCATTGGTCATTCAACAAACCACCCGTTTTTGGCAGGTGGAAAGCTAGCATTTTCCTGAAAGGCGGTAAGGGTGGTGACAAAGGGCATATTTTCTGGAGGAGGAGAGCACGGGCCCTGGCACATACAGTGTATACCTGGCTAAGTTACTCAGCCGCCCTAGGCCTCAGTGTTCCCACCATAAACAGGGATCGTGTGCTAACATTTATTAAGCACTTACTGTATGGCAAGAGGCTGTGAGAGCAGGAGCAAATGCTAAGGAAAGGTTAGGATTAGTTCTCCTCATGTTCTCAGGGAGAAACTGAGGCTCAGGCAGCTTCCCAGGGGTCCAGGTACCTATACTCCCTAATCCACCGGCTTTGAAAAATGAAAGATGTAAGGCCTCTCCCTCTGATGCTGCCATAGCATAATGCAAGGAAGCTGCCTGGCAGTATTCATCTCTAGCTATAGCTAATGGGACCCTTGTCCTACGTCACCTTCCACAGAATGCTATGGAGGCTCCTTGGGGTGAAGACCTGTCCCATTACAGAAATGAGCTACATTGTGGGGATGGGGAGGAGAGAGAGGTGGGGGCCTATTCCTACTTTAGGTAGCGCACACCTAGGTTCCAAGCATTATATTATCCATGTGACGTGTGTGTCTGCATCCTTGGGAGGCGACAGAGTGTGTGTTTATGCATGGATGTGAACAAAGCCACCGACACACACCAGATTCTTCAAAAGCAAATATTTGTCTACAGCTGAAGAACCAGGATTCTTTTCTAACAAAGAACAATGTGCCCCATCCTAACTCCTGATTCTTCCTCCTGGTTTGCAGTGGGCTCTGCATTCAATGCAAACCCCCCATGAATGAAAGTGTCTCGGATGACAAAGGACACAGTAAATCGGAAGACCTGCGGTCTGTGCACGGGGAGCACCGCACGGGGAGCACCTCGGGCCAGGTAAGCGGCAGCTCAGCAGGTCTGGAACCGGTCACCTGGTTGTTGTTTTGGTTTTCCCTTATTTGTCTCAGCACGAGAATATAATACCCTGGTAATCAACACAATCCAATCATCCCTGCTCTTTGGGGAAAAGTTTTCAATGCCCCTCTCCCCGGTGTCACACAGATGACGCTCGAAAGCATGAACCATTTTCAAGAAGTAGCTGAGAGGCTAACACAGATCTGATCAGCTCCGTCTGCCTGCAGTAAAGCCTCGCCCAACAGCCTGCAAGCCAAATTCTCAAAATGACCAAAGAGAAAATAAGTGGATTTTCCTTTTCTCTGTGCCAAAGGAAAGAGAAAAAAAAAAAGATGGAAACAAGGTAGTAATCGGGGAGAATGCACAGTATGTTACGTGGTAACCAGAGGGCACACATATGTTTTTCTTGGGGCAGGGGAGAGCCATGCGTAGTCACAGAGGCTTTGATAAAAGAAAGAAGCTCAAAAGAACACCTGCCCCCATCTAGAGAAGGCTGGGCCGCTCACCAGCCATCTGGGGGTCAGCATTACTAGCAACAGGGACAGATGCAGCCTACAGGGGCTCTGCAACCCAGTTTTTGTTACTGTACCCTGGGCACAGAATGGCCCAGCTCTCAGCGGACCACTGAGCTGTTCAGGCATTACGGTGGTCTTCTGGAAAATTCGGATCTCTCTTTTCTGTTCTTCCCCATGCAATTCACGAGCAATACGCCCACAGCAATGTCAGGCCGCTGTGCAGCCAAGGTAGGTCCAGAGCATCCCAGCAAATACATATTTTTAATAAGATGCTTAGGAAAATGCGGCAGGCATACTCTACCCCACACCATCTGCACGGACTTGGACAGTTAGTATGAGAATTTTAAAGACCAAACCCTTCAATGAACCCTTTTAAAAATTTTCTGTCTCTAAGAAAATGATTGGCAGTTTTGTTGGCTTTAAACAAAATAGACAAGTATCTTTTAGATATAAAAGCAACCCAAACAGGATTGAATTCTTTACTGTTTTCACAAGTCAAACACATGTTAGTGTGCTGGGCTTGTCCCTTTTTTTTTTTTTTTTGAGAGTGTGTGTGACCAGAGGGAGAGGGACTTAGGAGGAGAGACAGACAGACAGAGAGAGAGAGAGAAAGAGAGAGAATCTTAAGCAGGCTCTATCCATAGCGGGAGGTCCAACACAGGGCTTGAACCCACGACCCTGGGATCACGACCTGTGCCAAAACCAAGAGATAGACACTTAACCAACTGAGCCACCCCAGTCACCCCAGCCATTCTTTACTCACTACACACACAGAAAAGTGAACAGTTCAGATCATCTCTTAACGTTTGAACCCCTACTGGGACCAGGATAAAACACCTGCTGTGCATAACCACCAAGCTGAGGTCTAGAAAATACAATGTTATGGAACTCCAGGACTAGTTATAGGACAGAAATGAAAACTGTCCCACGGGCACAGGCAGATTTTTCTTTAGGTGACAGTTGGGGCAGAAAGGAGAAGCAATGCTTTCTGGGGAGCCTGGGTGAAGCATCGGACTCTTGATCTCAGCTCAGGTCATGATCTCATGGTTCATGAGTTCAAGCCCTGTATCAGGCTTTGCACTGACAGCATGGAGCCTGCTTGGGATTCTCGGTCTCCCTCTCTCTCTGCCCCCTCCTATTCACACATGCGCTTGCGTTCTTTCTCTCAAAAATAAATAAATAGATTTTAAAAAAAGAAAAAAGGAGAAGTAATGTTTTGTGTTAATGAGCTACAGTTTGTTATCAATTATCTTTTATTAATTTCTCACATGGACACAGCATTAGCCTTGCCACCACTATCTAATTTTGCCCAGTGGCAAATTTATTGGTAGACATGTAAGGTTTGTCAGTATTGCTATGTCTGATCATGACATCACATTAAAATGGGTGAATTAGGGCTTCCTGGCTGGCCCAGACCATGGAGCAGGAGACTCTGGGTCTCAGACTTGTAAGTTCGAGCCTCATGTTGCATGTAGAGATTACTTAAGAAATAAAATCTTAAAAATAACAAAATGGACAAGTAATGCCATGAAATGCATAATAGTCTTGAAAACAGTGGTATTCTAATAGGCATCACAAAAGCCAATTAAGAAGATTACCTTTATTTTAAATCATGAAGTTAAACTTTTATAGCTCCCGAGCCCCTTTTTATTTTTTTTCCCCAAGCCCCTTTTTGAGGCCCACCATTCTGACTCAAGAGATTCATCTTGTTCTAAATTGTATCTCAACAGCCTTCTGAGCACAGAGCTGGATTACCAACACTGAAGGAAATAAAATGGAGTATTCCTCAAAATTCTGGAAATGGTAACATTTATTTAACATAAGATTTATAAAAGCAACCTTGAAAGACTCCAAGGATTTTCAATATAGGACTAACCAAATAGGACATCATTGGTAGAATATGACTGATATGCAGACATACAAGAAGTCTGTAACCACTCGTATGAGAACATTTCCAAAATACATTTTTAGGTGGCCAAATGCAGGTGCAAAACAATGAGTGTAGCATTCTCTTTTTCAGGTTAAAAAAATGCAGGGTGCCTGAATGACTCAGTGGGTTAAAGGCCAACTGGCTCAGGTCATGATTTCACGGTGTGTTGAGTTCAAGCCCTGAATTGGGCTCTCTGCTGTCAGCACAGAGCTTGCTTTAGATCCTCTGTCCCCCTCTTTCTCTGCCCTCCCCCGATTTGCTCTCTCTCTCAAAAATAACCATTTTTTAAAAACAACATTAACTATATATATATATATATATATACACACACACACATATGCAAACATATGCTGTCTTTTCCTTGGAAGAATTCACAAATAACATTTTACAGAGAAGAAAGAAAACTCGGAGTTAGGGTTCTAAGGGATGGGATTCTGCCTTTGAACATAACATCCATATACGGATATTAGTTTTTTACTGTCAGTAGAGGTTATATGGGTGGAGATATTATGGCTCTCTGTGTGAATCCTTCTGTTGTTACTTCTTTGTACTTAGGAAAATAATAATGGCATTATACTTGATCATGAGGAAGTGATTAAGACATCGTACTGAATAAAATTTAAAACATTAGAAGTTTTTTAAACTTGAAAGGGCAAACATGCTAGAAAATAAATACCTTGTGAGTGATAACAAAAGGTTATTATATTTAATATTTATAAAGAGTTCATGTAAGTGAAGCCTGTGAATATAAGAAATAAGAAATCACTATGTTAAAATCAGAAAAAGAAAAATACCATGAGATGATGCTGAAAGATATTATTAAACAATTCGTAAAAGAAGCAACACAATTAGGCAACATTCATAGAGGAAAACATTCATATTCATGAATTAAAAGTTTAAACCATCAATGAGATACTGTCTTCCATCAAATGTTAGTGTATTTTTAAGATGGTACCCAATACTGAGGAAGTACAGTAAAATCAATCTGGTGTCCTCAGCAGGTATGAGAATGAACTGTGGCCCCTTGGGGAAAGCAGTGTGACATGTATCGGACCTTAGACATTCCTCGCCTTTGACTCAGTGATTCCACCTTGAGGATTACTGCCCAAATAAGAAAGAGCTTTTATAAAGAAATACAGTCATCAGAGGATTACTCAAAATACAGTCATCAGAGAATTACTCATAACAACAAAAACTTGAAACAACTTAAGAGTCCAATGGTTAAATAAACAAAGGTAAAAATCTCCTTGATGTACTATTATGCAAGCATTTATAATTATTGTGTAGATACCAATAATATGAAGCCATATTCACGATGGCTTCCTTAGGTTAAAGAAACATTATTTAAATTACTTACACAATGTGATTATAGCTACGTATTTTAATAAATTTTAAATTAAGTGCAGGAAAACTGGGGCACCTGGGTGGCTCAGTCAGCAGCTAAGGTCATGATCTCATGGTTGGTGAGATTGGCCGGAATTGAGCGCTGCGCTGACAGCAAGGGGCTTGCCTGGGATTCTCTCTCTCCCTCTCTCTGCCCCTCCTCAGATCTCAAGATGCTTGGGCATGGCACTCTCTTAAATAAATAAACTTAAAAAAAAAAAAAAGGAAAGAAGGGGGACTAAAAAGAGAGTAACTTGTGTTAAGTAATTATTTTAGGTATCAGTCACGATATCTAATATTTTCTCCTTTTCTCTTCAGATTTGTTTTAATGAAGGGGGGAAGCATGTTCAAAAGAGCATAAGGTGTTTATGAACAGAGATCGCACTATGCTTACACGCCTTCCACAAAAAAAAAAAAAGAATTTCATCCATAGCTAATGAGATTTCCAAATATATGTTTAGTCCTGTGCTTTCTAGGATAAGTGTAGTAACAGCAGCAGCAGCTAACATCTACTGAGCTCTTGCCATTCGCCAGGCATTGTTCTAGTAACATCTGACGTGTACTAGCCCAATCTCAGGACCGCCCAGTGGCACGGAGGCAATGACGATGCCGCCATCACGCAGCTAACCAGCATTGCAGGCTTCCCTTTTAAAATCCCACAGGAAACTCCAGGTACTTCAAATCAAATATAAAGTAAATATGAACAAAATGTAAAGCAAACATTTAAAATATCTCGCACTTCCTAAGATTCCAATTAAAATGTAACAGAGTACATTTCTGATCAATGAAGAGGCCAGGGAAAGACAAAGTTGAAGGATCACAACAAAAGACGAGAGAAAACACTGTCAGAGTGTGGGGAATGTGTCCAAACAAATTAAATGCATGAAATACGGTATTCCACTACTGCAAAGTTAACTAAAAAAATAGTATCTTCAGAGTGTAGGGAATGGTGTCCAAACAAATGAAATGTGTGAAATACAGTATTCCATTACTGCAAAATTAATTAAAAAAAAAAAAAAAACAGTATTTTCAGTCTGTGGTGTCCCAAAAAATCACAAAGGTAAGATACTGAAATTCAGTCCACAATCAAAAGCTAATTGTGTTACAGCCCAATTCGCCTCTATTGCAGGATCTGTTACGGTTAAGATTCAGAGGAAGGAAAATCGATGTTCTCAGATACATTCCCAGGGATTATGGAGGCAGGCGGCCATCTGGCTGTTAGAATAACCAACTCCGGTTCTCAGACCTGGAGAAAGGAACCAGGCGTGGGTCTCCAGGACAGGTGCTCTGTCGGCCCAGTAGCAACTTGATGCCAAGTCTGAACAAATCATTCGAAATGACCCTGCCATCCTCCAGCCATAAAGCTCTTCAGTAGTCTCAGCACAGCCCCGCCTGATGGAACAGAGCCGGGCTACGATGATGCTTCCAAAAATCCGATGTGTGGGCCAGCCATGGTCACCGGCAAACTTCTCATCGGTTCATATGCGACTTAAATAAAGAAGCCTCTTCCTAAATAAGACTACTAAGTGCTTTTGTGCACACCCACCCACCCTCAGGCATGGCACCCTGATCTCTCTGTATCACCCCCCACCCCCAACTTTTTAAATCCCATTCTAATTTGAAATCCCTCCCTCCACTCCCTCATGTGGTCAACTGGAAATCACCCTTTAATGCTCAGCTGCACGGTGTCCTTTGGGGAATCCTTCTCTGAGACCCCACTCTCCCCAGCACCTCACTGTGACTTCCAATGATCTCCACATGGGCGGGTCTCGTGCATTAGCAGACCCCACAGGTCCAGCACTCAGTGCTACAGGATGGGACATCCAGGGAAGAGGGGAGGGGTGGGGGTGCGGTGCATGTTGGAAGGCAGTGGGTAGCCTAACCCTAGGACCAGAGCAGGACAGTAGGAGCAGAGGGCCAGGGCTGAGGCCCCAGAGTCCTCCCACTCCAGGGCAGTCACTAACTGTCTCAGCCTCGATTTCTCTACCTGCACATGAGGACGAGGAGAACACCTACCCCTCAGGGTTGCTGGGAGGATGAGATGAGGTCACCCATAAGAAGCACTTAGCACTCTCTCCAGAACAGATGGGAAACTCGAGTGGACCTGCCTCTCACAGTCTTCCAACCTCGTATCCTTAGAAAGCCTGGCGTGATGATTACCACATTGATAACCTTTGTGGCATGAAAAATAAAAATCTTACTGAAACAACAGAAAAGTTGCTACGTCAAATAACAGTCCCTGGGAGAAATATCATTTTTCTGGGGCACCTGGGTGGCTCAGTGGTTTAAGGGTCTGACTTTGGCTGAGGTCATGATCTCGCTGTTGGTGGGTTCAAGTCCCGCATCAGGCTCTGTGCTGACAGCTCAGGGCCTGAAGCCTGCTTCTGGTTCTGTGTCTCCCTCTCTTTCTGCCCCTCCCTTGCCTGTGCTCTCTCTCTCTCTCAAAAACAAACATTAAAAAAAATTTTATATGTAAAAAAGAAATTTTTTTATTTTGTTATTTTCTCTATTACTGTTTTTTAAAACTCTCTTTAAAAAAACAAAAGAAAAACAGTAAAAAAAAAAAAGGTTTGCTCTACTACCCCTAAATTCACTACTACTGTAACCATACACCAACACAAGTACTTCATTTTAAAGGTGAGGATGATCTAAGAAAATTAACTCTTTAATTCTCTCAACATTTAATATGCTGAGAACAGAAACCCACCTCAACAAAGCGTCCTTCAACAAAGAAACATATAAGTATCAGTCATATATTTTTACTGTCACAGCAGCTGATTTAATTTGCACCGTCTTCAGAGTCGGTGTTCATAAATCTTTGGTGTCAGAAATGACTGATCACTTCAAGGCCTCTCAAAAGGAAGCAAATCCATAAATGACTGCAAAGGTCCCTGATGAGGAGCCATTAATCCCCCTCAAAAAAGCAGATTCGTTTTCAAAGTTTTTAGAAAGCATCGGGTACAATGCAATTTCCTTTTTCGGCATCCTCTTGAGATCTGCCTGAGGTTCCTTGCAAACAAATGATCCGATCTGAAAATCAACTGAAGAGAATGGCTTCGGCATTACTTTCCACCTACTCATCATTGTCAAGCAAATTCAAAGTATAGCCATTTTTTTTCTCAGTACGATCACATTTTTCTTCTGGAAAAATCAAAAGCCAGGTTCCTTTTTTTTTTTTTCAGTAATTATTCAAATGGGCACATGAATTTCTCCATATGTAGTCCGATTCCCTATATAAGAGAATCAAAAATTACACTAACTGGGGCACCTGGAGGGCTCAGTCGGTTAAACATCTGACTCTTGATTTCAGCTCAGGTCATGATCCTGCGGTTTGTGAGTTTTAGCCCCAAGTTGGGCTCCACGCTTGACAGTGTGGAGCCTGCTTGGGATTCACTCTCTCCCTCTCTCTATCCCTCCCCAACTCTGTCTCTCTGTCTCTGCCTCTGTCTCTGTCTCAAAATAAATAAACTTTAAAAAATATATATGTGTATATATATATATATACATATGCACATATATATATCTCAACCCAACCCCAACTCAGCTCCCCGATGGCCTAGGCCATATACTTTTTTATTCTCCTCCAACTCCTATCAGTACAGACTTCCATATACAGCAGGTCCTCAAGTGATTAATGACAGAATCCGGCTAATAAACTTACAGTACACTTGGCTGTCTAATCTGGTGATAACCTAATTTTGTTTCCATGCCACTCCATCTCCTTAACTCATATCTGCCCGTGGTTTTACCAATCATTCCAGAGCTCTACTCAACATTTCTGGAGAGAAACAGCACCGCACAGAAGACTGTGATCACACAGTACTTAGCGATGCTTCTCTTCCAGTGTTCTTCATTGTCAGACCCCCAATAATCACAAATGCCACAGGACAGACCGAAGGACCCAAGAGCTACTTTCTTCCTCTCACTGCCGCAAAGTAAGAAGATCCCGGCTGCAACCATGTCACATGGTCATCAACGCAGCATCTCAAAGCCCGGCCTACAAAGCCCTACTCTCCTCAAGTTGTGTCTTAGAAGCAAAGTTGCTACAAGAAGGAAGCAAGAGACCTCACCTGCTCCTTGCTCCAAGAAGCACTTGACTTCCTACATGGGGCCCTGACAATGTGAATGCACTAGGTGCCATGGAATTGTTCACATAACAAGAGTTAATTTCATGTTATGTGCATTTTTGTTTAATATTTACCTTTGAGAGAGAACAAACACGAGCAGGGGACGGGCACACAGAGGGAGCCAGAGGACCCGAAGCAGGCTCTGCCCCAACTGCAGAGAGCCCAACGCAGGGCTCTAACTCCGGAACCTTCCTTCTCCTTTTGTACTCTTTGTCTTCTGTAAATATAAGGCTGAGGAAAACATGGATGCTTTCGGGTTTTCACCAATTGACTCTTTAAAAGAAACAAAGCATCCGAATGCTCAGCTAAGAGATCACGTCAAGAAAGGAAAAATGAGAAAATGTTTTCAAGCGTTTAGTGCCAAAAATAAAACTAACTGAAGGTGTTTCCTCCACCCTCTCCACACACAAGCCAGAGGAGTTGTGATCCACACGGAAACGTATCTGCATTGATTATCGCCAAAGACCCCTCCGCCTTCCAGGAACTCAAACCCGCAACCCTAACCCTAAACAGAAGAAGCAACAGCCGGTGAAGAAGGCCAACACTCGTAAAAACCACGGAAATCATCTTCCTTCCTGGACCAGCACCACACCTGCACGCGCCTCACCTTCACTCTGTCTAGAGGACAATGCCAAGGGGAGGGTTGGGGGCTAGTCAGAAGGAGCGAGTTATGGAACCGCCCGCTTGGGGGCGGGCAGAGCTCACTGACTCCAGGGAAGCACATGTGAGATCAGGTGTCAGAGGGCTTTCTGAGGCCGGCACTTCATCCACCTTGACCTCCCAGTAAGCTGCTCCCATGCCCACCCCTCCCCCATTTCTGTAAGAGCAAGGAGGCAGGCACAGAGGTGCTGGAAACATCGCATGGGAAAATTATACACATTTGCCTTAAAATACACACTTTAAGACAAAGAACATCATAAACAACCCAAAAAGGCACTGTGCCAAAGACTCGATTATGAAATGCTAGAGTTTCTTGAGTTCTTTAAAAATAATCAGTCTCTACTGAACCCCTTCACCCATCTCAGCCAGGCGCCAGGCGCTGTCCAGGAGTGCTGTGACATCGAGGCGCTCAGAGGCACAGAGCTGTAGAGTCACACGGCCACGCCTCACATGGGAGAGAGAGTCTTCATGGGAAATGCATCATCACATGTGTCCTGGGGTTGTCTGGGGTGCCTGCGGAGGGCTCTGGGTTCCACCGGCCGCCCGGGCATGAGAAACCAGCTGAGGATCAGGGGACAGTGTCTTCCATGCTAGAGCCGCACCAGGGAATGCAGGCCGGACGGAGCCTCCCCATCCCAACCCACTGCAGTGAAGGCGGCCAGCCCCCAGAGCAAGGTCAACCCGACAACCCCCTGGGAACTGGTTTTGCAGTCAGAGCGGCTGAACCAGCTGAACCAGCGGGGCCCCGGCTGGGCCTGCCCCGAGCTGACCCTCCTGGGGTGCTTCCCTCAGAGCCTAGAAGCACAAGGCACCCTCCTCTCCATCCCGGGGCCACCGGGCTGCAAAGCCACAGGAGCCAAGGGAGGGCCAGAGACGAGGCCAGCACCCGTCCTGGCTTTGTAACAACAGCATCCTAATAGATGGATGCCCAGGTCTTCAATCAAAACAGGCTCCCCAGGAGAGAAGCAAGGTGAATGGAGAAAGCTGCCAGAGACGTTCACCCCAATATCAGCCTGCACCCCACCTTCCTGGAGTACAGCAGAAGTCCCCTCCCCCGCTTCTCCACAGGCACAGAGAACAACTGTTTTCCTCATCCCCAATATGACTCTTTACGTGTTAAAATGAAGTAAATGACTAAGAACAAAAATAAGACGTTTACCGGGGAGTAAGATGAGCAGACAGCGGAGTACGATATAAAACATCTGCTCGTGAATAAAAAACACTTTCTCTGAGGAAATTCTAAACTACTTGTGCAGAGATGGGCCTGAGACTGTCTTCCAGAGTTTAAAGAAGAGGCACCTCATACTTAAAATAATCCGAATACTCCAAAGGCCTTTCTCAAGTCTTTGAATTCTATTATTCATGGTGGTATTTCTTTCTCCCACTGCATGACGAAGGTTTTGATTTTTACATGAAACAAAGCCCGCGAGAGTTCAAAGAAGACTGTTCACAAAATAAAAGAGGCATCAATGTTAATAAAGCTAAACTAAAAAGATATTTAATAACCTTTATGAAATTAAAAACAATGACTAATTCAATCCAACTAGGTCACACTCAGATTCCAGTCACCCTAAAACTGAGTTATAATAAGGCAAGAATTCTCCTTTGCTTCAGTGGTCAAAATGAAGGGCCCATTCAAGGGAGAGACCAGTAAGACAGACACAATGGAAACACCAGAGGGATGTTTGTGGGGCAGCCAAGGGAAGTTGGGACACAGGACAAAGCAAGATGACCGCTACTACGGGGCCTCCTGGGAATTTGACAGAGTACGTGAATCACAAAGGGAAAAAAAAGTATTTCTCTCAAAAGACCGAACAATCATTCAGCAAACATCTGAGAGGCTCTTACAAAAGCCACAAAGACTCAGGCGGGTCTCCTGCTCAGAGGAGGCAAGGGGACAACCTAATCAAAGAGATCTCATGACACGCTGAAACACCAGCAGAGCGAGGCAGGATATGCCAATGCCTCAGAGGTACACAGTGTGCAAGAAACAGAACACGCCACAGGGCGCTCAGGAGATGGAGAAAGGCATCGAGTCACTGACTGAATGAGAGAGACCAAATATGAAGATGACCAGGTGCGAAGTCTGTCTCCTGCTTTGGGCTGCTTCCTAATTATTCCTACAAGTGACCTTCAATGATCTGCAGAATAGGATATTTAGTGAACGGTCACATTCAAACCAAGTTCAACTCACGAAGACCCACTCTTCCAATTTAAATGCACACCTCGTTCACTCAACCACTTCCCTGGAACTAGAGTCTTGCCCAGACCTAGATCCTAGCATCCACATCTTACTGGAGGTGCCACGCATCATCCAATCTCAGGAGTAGCCAGTGCTTCTGGTTTGGGAGGCATGTTCGTAGCAAAGAACAAAAGCATGAATAAATATTCCACAAGAAGAGATGTAACTCTAGGACAAGAACATCCCTCCAAGTCCCGACGATGAACCTGGCTGCCCAATGCTGACAGTGGGTACTGAAAGCAGGCAAACACATAACCACACACGTGGGCTCTATCTAACCTCTTATGAGTTTCCAAAAACATCTCCTGTCACTCAATGCTTTTGTCTTTTTGTTTTAATTTTTTTTAATGTTTATTTATTTTTGAGGGAGGGAGAAAGACAGAACATGAGCAGAGGAAGGGCAGAGAGAGAGGGAGACACAGAATCCAAAGGCGGCTCCAGGCTCTGAGCTGTCAGCACAGAGCCTGATGCGGGGCTCCAACTCATGAACTGCGAGATCATGACTTGAGCTGAAGTCAGATGCTCAACCTACTGAGCCACCCAGGTGCCCCAATGTTTCATCTTAAATAAGATAAATAGGTAATCTCTTTAACAACATGAATCGATCTTTTTTCACTAGAACTTTTATTTTATTTTACTTTTTAAAATTTTTTTATGCTTTTTAAATTTATTTTTGAGAGACAGAGAGAGACAGCGCAAGCAGGGGAGGCTCAGAGAGAGAGGGAGACACAGAATCTGAAACAGTCTCCAGGCTCTGAGCTAGCTGCCAGCACAGAGCCCAACACAGGGCTCGAACCCACAAACCATGATATCATGACCTGAGCCGAAGCTGGATGTTTACCGACTGAGCCACGCAGGTGCCCCTCACTAGAACTTTTAAAACCAAGTGGTTGTTGGCTGAGGATTTTCCAAAACATCACATTTATTTTGTAAACTAAAATCAGAAAAGAGAAATCCAGCATTATAACTCTCTAGGTCAACAACATGGTGCAGCTGAGGCCAGAAAATGCAATCCCCTATTGACACTGACCAGGGCCCAAACAGGCTTCCCCCTTTCCCTGCCAAAGTACACTTGAAGAGATAGTAGTGCAACTTTACATTTCTTCTGTATAAAATCAAGAGAGACAATAATTTGCTACCTTTTTTTATTTTAATGTCCCAAGGTTGAAAAAATTAAAAATCCTGTTTTTCACCACTGAAAAAAATAAATGAATTTCTTCCCCCATTTAACTTCACTTTGATGGGTCTCAAATTCCTGATAGATTTTTGATCATGTGATTTGTATTTAAAAGTACTGATTTTAAAATTAATAACATAAAATTGCCTCACACACTCACAAGTGGTCCACAAAACATTCCTCTTCAATATCACACCATCCTATCTAAAGTTATTAAGACTTTACAGGGAAATTTGACACTTTAATTCAATGTAAAACTAAGTAACAAATTGTTTCACCTTCCCTAGAATGCAAATGACTTCTTAAAGAGACACAAGGGGCTACTAGTAGATTCAAAAATTTTGGCTGAGTTAAAATATATTTTAATAAAACCAAGGGACTCAAACATATTTTTAACTCTATTCCCTACTAAATGAGCACCCAACATTTAAATTCTGTTCCTACATGACCTTCTAGTTGCTTATTATTTCAGCTCTTCCCAAGTCTTTCAGAATTGTTAAATACTATCCAATGTTAGCTGTCACAGAAAAATCTGAAAGAGGAAAATGTGTTTCTTCCTGTCTTCTATTTATTTAGTGAGGTGTATTTAACATACAGTATTAGTTTCAGGTAAACAATGTAACAATTCAGTATTTGTGTGCATTGCAAAATGATCACCACAGTAAGTCTAGTTAACATCTGTCACGATCCAGTTACTTCTCTGTCTTCTTAATGTCATGAATGTACTATAATCATCTTTTTCTAGTACTCTATGCCCTTGGCTACTTTTCAAAGAAACACAATCCTAAACAAAGCAAAAAAGATTAACCTGGTTCTCAGACCACATATAAGCCAGACATGCATAATCTCTATTATGAAAATAACTAATGATTAACCCTTACTCAATATAAAAGATCATTTGACAATTTTTCAACCACGTATTTGTTTTTTACGTTGAGAAAATCATCGTTTCCTTACGGCCTACATCACAAACCAGGTGTGCCTCCTTTGAAAAGACAGGCAAAACAATAGCAAGAGAAAGGGCTCTCTGTAGCACTATACATTGTGCGAGCTTGCTTATGGAATGCATGACTGTTTAAAATAAAAAATGAAGATCTGCAGTTAGGGGGAAAAAATTCTGGCCTCATGGTATACTCCTCAAAGTTCCTGAAATTCCCCTGCCCAGATCTTCACTGGTCCACTAACCTGTGTCTTTCCCTTTGTTGATAGTAACAGATTTATTAGTGCACCATCTTTGGGTGATGAATCAGCTTTAGGCAGCTCTTTCAAAAAGCTACTCTGTGACTATGTAACTCTTCTTAACCACTTTCTCCAATCTAGTAACACAATAGAGAAGTGTTTGCTTTCATGGGTAAGGTACAAAGGCAAATATAAAACAAACTGAAGAGTCACAGACAATGACATGACACCAGATAATCATTCAGAATGGACAGCTCAATTGACTGGTAACTGAATACGGTGGCTTTTTTTTTTTCTGGCTAAAGAATTAAACTCAGCCTAGAACTAGGGCAGCAGGAAAAGGTTACCTTTGGAAATATTGGTATCCAATTGCTTCCTGACACCATTAGGAGCTGCATTCAGACTAGGACAAAGATCGGGGTAGCATGCAGTCTTCCATTTCATCGCTGCTCAGTGTACCCTGGGGGGTGGGGACTGAGGGGAGAAATGGCCATGATGCTATCGTTGGGCTTGTCCTTAGGACACTCGGAAGGCTGTTAACCATGCCTGCTCCCCAAACTGGAAGTTGTTTAAAGAATGCTCCGGTGTGGAAAATGGACACATTCCCAACTAAAGACTAGGGTATCAATTAACTAGGCTCAAAAAAATCCCACTCCACTAGTCCTGGAATTCTCCCACTCACCTATCATGCTTTAAAAAAAAGTAAAACAGCAGGGCACCTGGGGGCTCAGTCAGTTAAGCGTCCGACTTCGGCTCAGGTCATGATCTCATGGTTCATGGGTTTGAGTCCCATGTCTGGCTCAGTGCTGACAGCTCGGAGCCTGGAGCCTCCTTTGGATTCTGTCTCTCTCTCTCTCTCTGCCCCTCCCCTACTCTTTCTCTCTGTGTCTCAAAACTAAACATTTAAAAAAAAATTTTTTTAACAAATAATTAAAACAGAAAAAAAAAGTCTGTTGCAAAACATTCCCCAAAAGAGAAAAAGAAAAAACAAACAAAAACATAAGACTCTTGTCAGCCTTTTGTCCCTTCCATCTCTTACAAAGTATTTCCAAAAAGCTTAACACTGAGCAAAAGCCAAACGTTGAGAGTGCTCTAAAGCCCGAAATTGACAGGAAATACCCAAGGAAACTCCGCTCAGAGATTTCAGTAATCTATCTTCCACGTCTTAGAGTGTGCTGGCTAACAGTGATCCCAGGACTTAGTCACGCCTTACAGACCGAAATTTTTGTCTTTACTCAACCATCATTCACCCGGTTGACAAACCATTCTTCTCTAGAATTTCCTAGGAAAAGTGAGCAATAACTTTTCCTTTATGATTATGCTGAAGTTAAACAAAAGCTGAGGACAATGACCACTCAAGCCAAGAGCACCCCTTAGAGATGTCTCTAAAATGCACAATCACCCAGTGCTCAACAAGAGGCTATGTAGCTTCTGTTCAACCACCTGAAATTCCTTCCAGGGAAGGCAGGCTAAATGGGGAAAGGGGAAGAGGGGACCCAAAATCCAGAAGTGGAACTGGAACACACTTCTGAGGTCAGGGTCTTTTTATTAGGAGAGTATGACACTGGAGACTGTAATTTAGGTTGCTCATGACCTTACTGCCTTTTGCTCGTCCCTAAACCTCCCCTGCATTCACCTGGAAAAACTTTCCAGGTGAATAAATAGTCAATCAAATGAAACACAAGTATCTTCCCAAAAAATGCATCTTAAAACAGTACCACAGAAGAGCCACGTCCCTCACCCTCACCCCACTTACCTGGGAAAGCGTGTGGATTGGGCGACCCTCTCTTAAGGCACTTAGAACAGAGAATGTGCACGGTGTAGTGCAGTCCAGGCCATTCCTGCAGCAGGACATTCAGTTCCTCTACCAAGGGGGTTATGGCTTGCCACGCCGTCCATATATTTGGTAACGACGCATGGCTGGCAATGGACAGAGTGTCTGGCTGCAAGACCCCCTTGGCAGGCCTGTAACTGACCACCACGGGCACCTTCCCTCTATATGCAAAGATCTGAAGTTTACCATCCGACCTGTGTACCACATGGCTGTTGATCTGGACGCTGTAGCGTGCAAACAAGCCGGGGGGGAAGGTGAAGGGAAAACTATATTCGATCTGCAACTGCTCGGCCACGAAAGACTGCCCGGCCAGGTTGGTCCCGTTAATCCAGGCCTCTGCGTGGGGCACGTCATTCTGCACGTAGCACGGGAACTTGTACCAGGCCGTGGACCCATTCAAAGGCTTGCCCTTGGGTTTGTTGAGGCAGTAACAGAGTCCCATCTTCTCCAGCAGCTCCAGCAGCAGCTGCAAGTCCTGCTGGGCCTGGACATGAGGCTTAAGCAGCAAACGGATGACATGGGCTGGCAAGAGCCCGTGGAGCAGAAAGCCCTCCACATAATGATGGAGCTGGGTGGTCCGGTGCAGCTCCTGGCCCGGGGTGGCCGGCGCCATTGGTGGGGAGCTTTCCCCGTCGCCCTCGGCCTCCCCGCTGGTCCCTAGAAGCAGCTTATGCAGCAACAAGGAAGGATCCCTCTGGAAAAAGACATTGAGGATGTCGATGAGGCGGGTGAGGTTGTGGAACACGTGCTCCTTGAGCGCCGGGCTGTCCTCAAAGTAGAGCAGCTTGCCGCTCTCGTGCAGGTAGGACAGGGCGCTCTGCAGCCGGTCCTCGGTCAGACCCGCCTGCAGGCCCAGGCGAGCCGAGTCCCACCAGCTCAGCCACAGCCGCTGCGCCTGGGGTGGCTGGAAGTGCAGTTCCTCCAGCACCTGCCAGGACCGAGGCAGCACTCTGTGTAAATTGGGGAAGATCTCCCTGTGCTCCGCCACCGAGAGCAGTTTGTCCCGAAGGCGCTGTAACTGGCGAGGGTCCCTGCAGCTCACGGGCAACACCGGGGAGAGGATCTGCAGCCGGTGGTTGAGCAGGTACTGGAAGTGGGCCTTGCGCCGCCGGAGGTTCTTGTCGGAGACCCCGTAGTAGGCTGCGTGCGGGCTGGCAGAGCGCAGCTCGAAGTCGCGGGCCAGCGCCTCGTCCACCACGCGGGCCAGCCGGCTCAGCCCGTCCGCGTCGCGCTTCTCCTGCAGGGCGATCTGGCGGTGGATGTCCAGGCACTTCTCCTCCAGCTCCCGCTCCCCGCACAAGTCCGCGTGCGTGCCCACGATGCACACGACGGCGTGCGGCACCCGGGCCCCCACCCGGTGCAGGAAGGAGCCCACGGCGGTGGGAAAGCGGCGCGGCTCGTACGTGGCCAGGTTCACCACCAGCACGTAAAGGGCTCCCGGGGAGAGGAAGAAAGGCTGGATCACCTCGTAACTCTCGTCACCGGCCAAATCGTACACGATGAACCGCAGCCCCCGCGAAGCGTCGGCCGTCCAGCTGGTCACCTCGATGCCTTTGCTCACAGAAGGAGCCGAAGGCGGGTAGCTCTTTTCCTGGTCCCCTCCTCCCAGGTTTTCGTCCACTCTGTCCTCGGTGAGGCAGTGGCGGAGAAGGGTCTTGCCGGCAGCCTTGTGGCCCATGAGGAGCAGCTTGAGGCGCGGCTGCACGGCCGGCTGCGAATGAGCCAGCTCCTTCTGGTAGGCTGCGATGTAGGGGATCCCCTTCATACAGACCTCGTAGGGGGGCTGGATCAGCGGGTTGTCCTTGATCTTCCACAGGCCCACCCTGGAGAGCTGGCCAAAGTTGTCCGGCAGCACTGCGATCTGGTTCCCTTGCAGCACCAGCTCCTCCAGACCGGTCAGCTCCACGATGGAGTCCGGCAGGTAGCGGATCCGGTTGTTATCCAGCCAGAGGGTGAGAAGCCGGCCCAGGCCCGAGATGAGCGACGGCACGGAGGTGAGCTGGTTGCGACTTAGGTAGAGCTCCTCCAGCCCGGCCAGCGGCAGCAAGGCGGCCGGGAACTCCTCAAAGAGGTTGGAGGAGAGGTTGAGCATTTTGAGGCGCTGCAGGCGGCTGAACTGGGCGGGCAGAGCCTGCAGTCCGTTGTTGTCCAGCATGAGGCTCTCCAGGCTGGCCAGCTCGCAGAAGCCGCTGGGCAGGGTGCCAAGCTCGGCCCCGCTCAGCCAGAGGATCTTGAGGGCACGCAGGGCACTGATATCCTCAGGCAGGCCCTGCAGCCGGTTGCTGGACACGTCTAGCTCCTCCAGGGCCGCCAGCTGCAGGAGCTGCCGCGGGAAAGCGGTGAGCTGGTTGTGGTCCACGTCGAGGGTGCGCAGGCGGAAGAGGCAGGAGAGGGAGTCGGGCAGGTGCGCCAGCCGGTTAAAGCTGACATCCAGCTCCTCCAGGTGGGCCAGGGCGCCCAGCTGGGCCGGCAGGGCGGGCAGCTGGTTGTGGCTGAGGTTGAGCTTGCGCAGCTCCCGCAGGGCGCTCACCACCTCCGCGCCCAGGGCGCTCAGCCGGTTGTGGCTCACGTCCAGCTCGGTGAGGTGGTGGCCCAACTCCGCCACGGCTGGAGGCAGCCGGGCGAAGCGGTTCCTGCGCAGGACCAGGACGCGCAGGCTGCCCAGCGCCGAGCCCAGCCCGTCGGGCACCTCCTCCAGGCCGTTGTTCCCCAGGTTCAGCACCTCAATGTCGCCGAGGTTGGCCGGCAGCACGAGCTGCGGGGCGTCGGGGGAGTCGAGCGGCTCGGCGCCGGCCCCCGGGCAGCCCCCGGCCGCGCTGAGGGTGAGCTGGCGCAGGTTGCTCCGCAGCTTCCTGGCGCGCAGGGCGGCGTCCCGCCACAGCCTCACCGTCTTCAGGTTCCCACTGTCCTTCCCAGCCATGGCGGGGCCCCGGGCCGACACCCTC
>NC_043700.1:24621076-24729245 GCF_006229205.1 Suricata suricatta
CCGGGGCCCGGGACCCGGGTTGGGGGGTGGGGGCGCGCGCGCGCGCGGGGACACGGTCCTGGCTACCGAGCCAGCCTTCGGGGTTTTCCCGGTGGGGTTCGCCTGCGTCTGGCCTTTGTTGGCCCCGCGCCTCTAAGGATTCCTTTTTCTTCCCTCCTGGGTCGGACCCGGGGGCCGCCCTTACTCATTCTTTACCGCCCTTCCCCTTCCACTGACCCTGCATCCACCCCGTGATGGAACTGGCAGGAATCGGGGGCCTGGGTTGCTTTGTAGGAGCTCAGAAGGAGAGTGTGACTAAACAAAAGAAGGGCTAAGGCAGGCGACCATTCATTCATTTGGTAAATATTTATTGAGGCCCTATTTTGTGCCAGGCAGACTGAGACAGACGTTCTCAGCTCCCCTGGGGAAGACTGAGCAGGCTCCTGGCTGGGGTGGGGAGTGGGGGGTGGGGGGCACGCAATGCCAGGGCTTTTTCATATAGGGTATCCCATTTACCCCCACCACGACCCCGTGAAACAAATCCCATATCCCCATTGTCCAGTATTTTTACTGTTAGTTCAAGAAAATGGCAGCTGTTTCAGGCAAAATTCACAGCCCAGTGCTCAATTTTAAGGTTTATTTGGCCTCTGTAAGGACGTTTCCTTGAGATCACATCTACACTAAGTAAATAATTTGTTCAGAATTTACCCAAATCTCGGGGCGCCTGGGTGGCTCAGTCGGTTAAGCCTCCGACTTGGGCTCAGGTCATGATTTCAGGGCTTGTGCTTCCAGCCAGTATGGGGCTCTGTCCTGACAGCTCGAATGGAGCCTGGAACCTGCCTCAGATTCTGTGTCTCCCTCCCTCTCTGCACCTCCCCCACTCGGGCTCTGTCTGTCTCTCAAAAAATAAATAAACATTAAAAAAAGAATTTACCAAAACCTCAAAACCCATTGGGTATCTAGATATCCCTTCCATCTCTGCCTCTGAATTGGTTAATAATGAAGCAAATAGTTTTCAGCGACACAAGACTAAATGTGATTGGTTAAATGCACCACTTAGTGGCACACTAATTGCTCTCTGTCACATGAGGTTGCCGTCATTTGGGGACCCATATCTGGTGCAGTTATCTAAGTAGTAATAGTTTGTCTCTTCAAAAAGAGCTACTGAACGTCTCGGTCTGGAAATCTGCCCCAGGGATGGTTATCAGGCATGGGTCCTACATCCTGTAACTGGCTCCCGGTGCCAGGCTTCCCCCGCACCGCCCAGTGAAATGTGGGTAGTCAGCAGGGAGAGCTGAGCGGTGTTCTGAAGAAACTTCCTGGGAGATCATATTGCTCAAGACATCCCCCAGCCTCCCAAGCCAAGAAACACTCTAGATTACCATTTTTTCCCCCACAGAGTAAACAGGTCCCAAATAAGCGACTTCTCAATCAGCCAGGCAGATACAGGGCCCAGTTTACTGGCTCCCCATGTGGGTTGTTCCCCTGGTGCCTTATCTTCATGGTGTTCATAAGACCCTAAATTCTCCACGCTTAGCTCTTTCCAACATGTGAAACTCGGACTCAGGAAGGAGATTGGAGAAGGCATGAGCTCCCTACCCCACTTTCAGTCCTAAAGTGGTTTGGATTAGATCTAAATGACCTGTGCTGAGCTGTTCCCCTTTACATTTTTTTTAATGTTTATGTATTTTTGATAGACAGAGAGTCTGTATGAGTATCTGTGATTGGGGGAGGAACAGAGAGAGAGGGAGACACAAAATTCAAAGCAGACTCCAGGCTCCGAGCTGTCAGCAGAGAGCCCAATAAAGGGCTTGAACTCAAGAACCATGAGATCATGACCTGAGCTTAACTGACTGAGCCACCCAGGAGCCCCTAACCTGTTCCGCTTTAGAAGCCATCAGAAAATTATACTTCCATTTTAAATGTTTTCCTTTGAAAACAGTGCTCTCCGTCAGAAGGTAATCTGTGATTTTCTTTATCTGATAACGAGAGCTGGTAGGAGTAGAGAGAGCCTTTTGGGACCTCTCAGCCCTTCCTGCAACACTAATGCCTGGGGTGAAGGCTTATCAGGAAGGAACACATCTTTCTGAGCCCCTCCACCTGCTCTGTGTTATTGCAATCAGTCATGTAGGAAGCCTCCTAATGTCTAGTTCAAGAGCTCTTTGAGAGTCATTATGCTAAAAACTACTAAGTCAAATGAGGAGAATGCAATGATGAAATAAAACTCCAAGAAAATAAATTGTGTCCAGTACGGCTCTTAAATCCAGGCAAGAAAAACCCTGCCCTGGGCACCCAACCTTGCCACATCCGGTCCCCTCTAGCCCCACACACCCTGCTGGTGGAAAAGTTTCTGATGGGCCGGTGAGGAAGATGGGCATGCTCCTTCAACCTTCCAGAACACTTTTGGTATGAAAACCCCTAAATTCCTGGTGCGAACAGCTGGGGAAGGTGGAGACAGTTCTTCACAGTCCACGAGCTGCTGCTGTCTACATCCCTGGCCTCCGTCCGTGTGCGCCAGTCCCTTCTCAGGTTAGGATGAGAGGGGGGCATGGATATGCCACATTTGTTAGCTGAATGTAGCACATTTGGATACCTAGGCGTATAGAATATGAACCTCTGTTTATTGTCTTTCCCCAGGCTCTGCAAAAGGTAGGGGTGGCCCTGCACATTAGCGTTTTCCTAAAAGCAAAAAGCAATCACCTCCGTTTGGAGAAGAGGGATTCTGATTATTCAAAATTTTCTTGCCTTCGGTGTTTATCTAATGTCACGGACCTAGTCTGTAAAGTTTGCAAATCTTTTAATTTACCCTATTTTTCTTACTCTGAGACTGTTTTCAGTTTGGCTGCTACCATCTGAGGGCAACGGCATTCCACGTATATAGGTTCCCTCCCGGAGTGCAGCCTTTGCTGGGGCACCAGTTGTTTCCAGGGAACGGGGGAGCACACTTGAGGAGGCTGCATCTTAAGCGAGGCCTTGAGAGACGTGGCTGTCAGTAATGGAGTAAGTGGCCCTGGTGGCGGGCGTACTCTGCTCTCGCCCCCTTTCTAGGACTAGCCACAGCTCCAAATCAGCCTTCATCTCGGATTTCTTTCGCTCTGTCTTCAACACACTCAACTTTCCTCCATCTCGCCGGGTTTTCCTCCTGACCTTGCCAACCGACTAGCTATTAATCTCATTGCTTTACTTCTTCTCCTCATCACATGTCTTACATAAGTGGTCTGGGGCCAGTGCAGGCTCCTCTCCATGGGGACCTGGTCATCTGGCTTCCATCCCCCCCCCCCTCCCAGCCAGCAGCACCACTCCCTAAAGGTGGGCTCACCCTTCTTCCTTGGCTTCCCATTGTGAATAAGGTTCAGCGATTCCATTTGGAAACTTTCTCCCTCCTTGACCCATAGGATATTTGGTGTCACGTTAAGTTTTGGGTTTTCAAAAAGAGCCTTCCAAAGGCTAATTATTTCCTTGTAGGAATCCGGTTTGCCCGTCGTCTAAGGCTGTGAAATGAACCATTGCCATGACTACGTGGACAAACCGGCTAGGACTTGCCTTGATATGGATAGCTTCTTATGAAAATATTTAGTCATCATGCTCTTCCTGTTTATGCTACTTTATTTGTATAAAGAATGCTGGGGTGCCTGGGTGGCTCAGTCCGTTGTGCGTCCAACTTCAGCTCAGGTCACAATCTCACAATTCATGGGTTCAAGCTCTGTGTCGGGCTCTGTGCTGACAGCTCAGAGCCTGGAGTCTGCTTCGCATTCTGTGTCCAAAAAAATTTAATGCTTAATTTGGGGGCACCTGACTGGCCCAGGTGGAGTAGCACACGCATCTCGATGTCAGGGTCATGAGTTCGAGCCCCACTTTGGGCATAGAAATTAAAAATAATTTTTAAAATCTTTGAAAAATTACTTAATTTGGAAAATCATGTAAGTACCCTTTTCCACTGAATTTTAATGTTATCCATCACATCTTAATCAAGGCTTTATTCTGGGATAACCAAATGTCCCAGTGTGCCCAAGACCAAGGGTTTCCCAGGGTAGGGGGGATCCTGCACAGAAACCAGGGCATTCCTAGGAAAGGAGTACAGTTAGCTAACATACTTGGTTTTTCAAAAGAGCCCTTTTTCTTGTTTTCTCCTTACCTTTCAGGAGTTCAGAAAGCTCAGCTTCCCAGAAATGCATCACTTTTGTGGCTTCAGCTGCTTTAGACTTTCAAAACAGTTCTGATTTCAGGACATTCATGGGCTTGAGGTTTGAACTGGCTTTGGAGGATGGAAACTGGCAGTCTAGACAACATTTCATGAGAAAATTTACTCCTCTCCTCGAAGTCTGGAGAGGCCGAGGGTATGCTGCCTTCTCGTGACAAGAGGGAAGGGCTTCCCGTCTTCTCCTTTCTTCTAATTTTAGGTCCAGCCAATATTTTGTTTTAAAAAACAATAGCAACAAAAATGCTCCTTTGTACCTGGCTAAAGGTAAATAAGAGAAAATCCCACCTCCATGATTTTAATCAAGCCATACCCTTCTTGGTTTGGTTCTACTAGAGATAGAAGTGGAGGATATCAAGGGAAAAACATAAAGAGGCAAAGAAAGTTTTAGGCTTGTCGTGAAGAAGAGGATTAGAAATTAAGCCTTAAGGGAGCACCCCATCTGGCTCAGTGTGACTCTTGATTTTAAAATTATAAGTTCAAACTCCATGTTGGATGTAGAGATTATTTAAAAATAAAATCTTAAAAAAATGAAGAAGGAAAGCCTTAAGAATTGACACAGGACAGTTTAGCCACAGAGGATCTTGGACATGATGTCATCTTTTTGATACTGGACATGACTAACCAAGATATCAAAGAATAATCACTCAGAATAGGAACTAATGCCTATTAAAGGTTGTCTATGTGCTCAGACACTGCACTGTAAGCCTTTCACGCAAGGTTTCTTTTAATCTTCACAAGCACCTTGTCCGCTTTTCTCCTCACTTTACAGATGGAGAAAAATGAAGGTGGAGCTATCAAGTGGCAGAATCCGGACTCTAAAAAGGGTAGAGTCCAAAGCTCATGTTTTAATCATGATGCTATTTCTTGGGCAGAGGAATGAGTCTTGTCCACTGTCAGCAGACTGTGTGTGTTAAGCTATAGAGAAGTGGTACCAGCTGGAGAAATTGAACTTTGCTCTTACAGCATTGAAGAATGCCATTTTGGACAACCAAAATCTCTAAACAAACACTATCTCCAAACTTTAAGAAATGGGTTTAACATCTGTTCTTAAATGTTACAGCAGGAAACAGAATGTCTCTGGCATTTGTCGATAAGCTGCATTGACTTGTTTGTCTATTTGGAGAGAAAGGATTTAATGCAAGTGTCCATAATACTGTGGAAGGCATTTCAGATTGTGTCTTTCAGGAATAGCATCAAGGAAAAAAAATGAAAAAGGTAGAAAACTAAATTATCAAGCTAAGATTAAGTACGAAGAATCTGACATCTTTTGTTTAGGGGGAAAAGAACATAAACTTTTCTTACTCCTTTTTGGACTCACCATCTGACTTGAATGCAAGCCAGTTGAAATCAGCATCGGCTAACAAGTCTGAGTGGTCACTTAACTACCAACAGAGCACAAAAAAATGTGTTCAAGACACTGACTCCCCCAGAGAGCAAAGGCAAAATTATACCAATATGTCTGTTGTTTTTCCTTTCCCCTGCTCTACAGAAAACAAATTTATCTTGGAACGGGCAGCATTCAATTTAACATTGGATCTCTTCGTGTTTCCAGGTCAAGCAGGAGCACACATGCTCCCTACTGAGGAAAATAAACTGCAATGTATTTTTAGCATCTGTTGGAAGTACGTTCAGCTGAAAAGAGTCTGCAGAATCCAGACTATTTCACTGAAGGCCAAAGGATTGGCCACAATGCCACCTAGAATTCTAGAACTTGCCCTGGGGCTCTGTAAGTAGCAGTGCCCCTAAACCCCCACCCCATCCCTCATCATTCTCAGCCCCAATCCTGTTGCAAACATCCTCTTCCAGGGTAAAAAAAAAAGAGGGCAAATTATTCCAGAGAAAGAGAAATGAAAAACATCTGTGAAATAGTTACGGCAAATCGAGCTAACTATAGCACACTTGGCACTTGGAGGAGGGAACAGGGAGGAGGGAGAGCAGAGAGAATGCCCCCTCCACCCCTTTTGTGCCTCATGCTGAAGGTGAACCGTGAACAGGGAGTCACTATGTGGTGCATCTTACTGAAAGGTAGCCCAAGGCAGCACGACCCTGGATGGGGAGAGGCGATCAGATGGTTTCGGGTTGTGCACCCTCCCTTTAAGGCTGGTGTATTCCCAAACTGTGCAGGCCTGGCAGTAGAGTTTTAGTTACTAGCCTGAAATGTAGTAAGTTTGTTCACGGGATTTGGTGAGAGTGAGACAGACGGTTTAAGACTTTGCTTCCGTCTGCACAGTTTTGAAAAATAGTTTTCATTTTTTAAAATTTATTTTGACAGAGAGAGGGCAGAGAGGGGCAGAGAAAGGGGGAGAGAGAGAGAGAGAGAGAGAGAGAGAGAGAGAGAGAGAATCTCAAGCAGTCTCCATGCCATCAGCCCAGAGCCCCACTCGAGGCCCTATATCAGGAACCGTGAGGTCATGAGCTAAACCAAAATCAAGAGTCAGATGCTTAACTGACTGAGCCACCCTGGAGCCCCTCTGAAAAATATTTTTCATTTTTAAATATTTTTGTTTCATTTCATTTTCAAATTTAGTTAACTGCTAGTTTTTGAATAAATGACACAGGAATATTGCATCCTCCTTGTGAAACTGTATTTCTAAAATGGAAACAGTCTCCAGTGACATCTACAGGGACCCAGAACATGTACCATAAAGCCCAGCATACCATCAAACATACAAGGTTTTGGGGTACCGGGGTGGCTCAGTCTGTTCAGCATCTGACTCTTGATTCCCACACTGATAGTGCAGAGCCTGCTTGGGATTCTCTTTCTCTCCCCTTCTCTCTCCCCCTCTCCCCTGCTCATGTGCACTGTCTCTCTCTCTCTCTCTCAAAAAAAATTAACATAATAAAATGCAAAGTCTTCCCGTAGAACTATGGTTTTGATCATTATTAAAATAAAGCCATGTATTTATCAAAAGACAGGGAAGCCAAAGTTACCATTTATGTTCTTCCTGATAGTTTATTACACCTGTAACAAAAAGATGTTTCTGTTTCCTCTTCTGTAATTCAGAACAATAAAACCTGATTCCCTACTTATTTCATCCTGTGAGATGGTGAAATGCCTTGGAACAACGCCATGTAATTATAAGGAACTATGGAGTGTCGAAATATAAGCGTCACAGTTGGTCATGGCTTCATTATTCATGCAATAAATATTTCCATTAGGCTCCATGCAGGGTGTCTGAAAACAAGAAACCTGAAGAAGACTTCTGTCTCTGTTGTCTTCATCAAGGTGGAAAAATACAGTATTATCTACTATTGATTAAGACAGTCTTCAAAAGTGTGGTCCTCTGAGAAGTTAAAAATACTGTCCTTTTCAAAATTCTCAGAGCAGGGGCACCTGGGTGGCTCAGTCAGTTAAGCCTCCGACTTCGGCTCAGGTCAGATCTCACGTTCGTGGGTTCGAGCCCCGCGTCAGGCTCTGTGCTGCCAGCTAGCTCAGAGCCTGGAGCCTGCTTCCGGTTCTGTGCCTCCTTCTCTCTCTGCTCCTCCCCCTCTCATGCTCTGTCTCTCTGTATCAAAAATAAATAAAAACATTTAAAAAAAATTCTCAGAGCAGATTTGAGGAGGGCTCACAGAATCCTAAGTTTTGTTCCTTTGTTCCCAAACTGCAGTGGCCCTTCAGATGTTAAAGAACAATTTGAGGAAGCTTTTCCCTTCCTCTGTAAAATATAATACTACTTGAGGGTCTTTTTGGTTCTGGATATTTAATTAACATTTTCAAAACTAAGAGGATGAAGTTGATGCATTAGGAATTTGGGTTTGTTCTAGCTCAGAATATTCAATGTATTATTCTTTTTTTTTTTTACATTGGCTTTTTAAAATAAGCGTTTTGAAACAAGTTGAATGTGACATACAAATTAAATAAAAATTTGCCCCGAGAATAAGTGAAAAGCATTTACAGGAGCTTTATCCTAGGAGTTTAAGTTTGTAAGGGAGGAACAATAATTTTCCCTGTTTCCTCCTGAGTTCTTGGCCGAGGCCTCTGTGTGTAATAAAGGATAGATTGACAAGAGAAAGACAAACAGAAGTTGTGAACATGCATACTTCATGTATAAACAGGAGATGCCCAGAAGAAAGCGAGTAATTCCAAGCGGTGAATGACAATTATGGCTTATACGGATAGCATCTTTAGCTGAAGACAGAGGAATGATGTGGGCCAGACCAGCAAGGGGTGGTGGGATCGATATGCACATTTACATCAGTATAAAGTTGTCCCCAGGGATTAACCTTTGCCCTGTCTGGTGGAGAGGGATACCTTGATAAATTTCTGTCCTGCTTTTAGGCAAGATACAAGATTTTCTTGTATCTGCTTCTCAGTCTCCTTCAGCTCAAAATAATCCTTATGCTCAAGTGACATATTCTGGAGCAGCAAAGTCTGCTACCCTCAGGACTGAGAGTCTTTCTGTGGGCCCAGACGTTAAGCTGGAAGTCGTGGGCAGCTGTTTCTAGACTATCAGAGGGGCACGGGAAGAGAGGAAAGCCAGTCCACCATGAAAGGAAAAGGCAGACGTAAAATGATAGCAGATATAAGAGAGAGAGAGAGAGAGAGCACAATATCTTGAGTTGCCAACAACATTTTGGTTTCTTGCCCAGGACTGATGAGTCTTGGCCACATTCCCTGCCCTAAAGATTTACAATATATCCCCTGCTTTTGCTAGAGCACCTTGAATTGGTTTCCTTTTGAAACCAGCAGAATCTTACCATAGAAATTTGTATCTGAAAGTGAGTTTGCAAGTAACGGACCATTGAAGAAAAGGGTTATGTTGAAGCAGATGGGGTGAGAAGTGAATAGTCCTGGAAACAAAGGAGAATATGTGAAAGTGTATTCGGTTCTTGCAGCATTTTGAGAAAGTGCAATAAGAGCAAGAAGGAGATAGGCTTCAGGCCAAGGTTGCCTAGAGAAAAGCAGAGTAAGAATATCATTACGAACTAGAAGCCTTTCTGACTGCAGCCAGCCATGTAAGACTGTTCAAAGTCAGTCTCAACAGCATTTAAAAAGACAACATATGGATCAATACAACCAGATTCTGGGTTATGACTGCTTTTGAAACTACGATCCGTGGGTTTATTGAGAAAATGTTTAATCTCAGCAATTAGAATGGAAATATCTTTGGGAAACCAGAGGTGGTGAGGACTTTAATTCCAAAACTTCAGCCTTAACTCAGAAAACCCTCCATATGTGTCCCCTCCATTCATACTGTTAGATAAATACAGCGAGGGCTGCCCCCACTGTAAAGTAGTTCAGCTCAAATAAATGTGGAGATACAGGTAACATTTCATGATACACGAGAGGAAAAAAGTGCCATAATAGCTAAAGAAAATGAAAAAGAGGAAATATTTTCAATACACATAACATAGGGTTTATATTGAAGATATATAAGGAATTCCTACAAATCAGTTTGCAAACTATGAATGCCATAATAAAAAATACAAAGAAAACAGTTTTCTTAAAACTTTTTTTAATGTGTATTTATTTTGAAAGAGAGGGAGAAACACAAGAGAAACACGAGGTAGGGAGGAACAGAGAGAGGGAGACACAGAATACGAAGCGGACTCCAGACTCTGAGCTGTCAGCACAGAGCCTGACATGGGGCTCGAACTCACAAACTCACAAACTGTGGGTTCATGACCTGAGCTGAAGTTGGATGCTTAACCAACTGAACCACCCAGGCACTCTAGAAAATAGCTTTTTTAGAAGAAATACCTCTAGATAACAAATATATGGAAAAATAGGTTTTTAAAAAATTATTTAAATGTTTATTTATTTTGAGAGAGAGAATGAGCAGAGGACGGGGCAGAGAGAGAGAGAGAGAGAGAGGGAGATAGAGAAGAACCCCAAGCAGGCTCCACTCTGTCAGCACAGAGCCTGATGCGGGGCTCAAACTCACAAACCATGAGATCATGACCTGAGCTGAAATCAAGAGTTGGACATTTAACTGAATGAGGCACTCGAGACATCCCGAAAAATAGTTTAATCTCAACTGCCATAGATTTTATATGTGTGTCTGTGTGTGTGCGTGCCTGTGTGTATACTGATCTTTATTTTTTTCCATTTTTTGAGATGTAAGTTACATATATCACTGTGTAAGCTTCAGTGTACAACATAATGGTTTGACTTACATGTATAATAAGATGACTACCACGTAAGTTTAGTTAATATCCATCATTGCTTACAAATACAATAAAAAGAAAAAGCAAAAAAAAGAAAACAATTGACAAACAATGTAAATAGAAGAAGGGAACAGAGCACTCTCAGGTTGAATCACGGCTAGGAGTGGATTGGCACAACTTTAATAATAAGCAGAAAAACCCTAAAGAAATATTCTACTCCTTTAGAATTGTTCTAAAGAAACAGAGATTCATCCAAAGATCCACATGCAATAGGACTAAGTGGTGGAAATTGGAAACGCCCTGGATTTCCAGTAATGGAGTATTGACTAAATAAATGCTGGCATGCCTATAGGATAGAATCTTTGTAGCCATTAGAAATTGTTTTCCAAAAAAAAATGTAATAACTTTAAAAATACCTATGTTGTTATATTTGTTGAAAATATCATGATACAGTTCCTCATATAAAGCAGGACCTGACTTTGATGTAAACAGATATGTACATACCCACATATATATGTATTGTGAGTATAAATGCACATTAATAGAAAAACCAGCCTGAAAATATATGCATCAGATTGTCAGTAGTTGTTTTCTCTGCTTGGTGGAATTACAACAATTTATTTTTTTCCTTTTTTGTTTTCCAAATTTTCTATAATAGGTATTATCTTTACCATTAGATTAAGTTATATCTTAAAAGAATGGCGTGCAGGGGTACCTGGGTGGCTCAGTCGGTCGAGTGTCTGGCTTTTGATTTCAGCTCAGGTCATGATTCTGGGGGCGTGGGATTGAGCCCTGAGTCAGGCTCTGTGCTGAGGATGGAGCCTGCTTAGGTCTCTCTCTCTCTCCCTCTCTCTCTCTCTCTCTCTCTCTGCCTTCTGATCCACTCACACACTCTCTAAAATAAGTAAATAAATAATAAAAAAATAAAATAAAGTCATGCATAAAAGTATATATACTTTGCTTAAGCAATTAGAAAAAGCACTTCTTGCATTTAATGTTATATTTCTATATTTCAATTTATGATTTGTTTGAGAGCAAATACATTCACAAGGAAATCCCTCTCTTACCTGAAATATCAATCTCAGCTTCCTTCTTCACCTTAACTGCAACTGTTATCCAACATGTGTCATTTCTCTACGTTAGCTGCACGAGACTCTTAAAACTAAGCATTTTAAAATACGTTTCAACAACATCGGGACCAGAGTTGCCCAGGATTACAATACAAAACACTTCCAGAACTCTCACTTCCAGCTACAAAAGATATTTGAAACACATGAAGTTCTAAAATGCTGCCTTTACTTAGCCTTAATCCTGAGAAAGAGGGTTTTCTGCCCCCCTTCTCCCTTTGCGGACACATTTCTCCAGCCCCTCCTCCCTGGTCTGTTGGGCTGGTGTTTGGAGAAACAGGGGAAACATGAAGGGGGCAAGGTGAAGGAAGCTGGATGGTAGGGTAAGCATAAGTCTCTTGATCTCAACTCAGCTGTTGATCTCAGTCAGGGTCCTGAGTTCAGGCCCTACATTAGGCTCCACACTAGGTATGAAGCCTACCTAAAAAAAAAAAAAAAAAAAAAAAAGGTGCCGAGGCCAGCCGCAGGGAAGGAGACTAAGAATCTCAAAGCATGAGAGAGTCCAGGTTCCTGTCCCGGAGCAGACTCCAGTTTGCCTTCACTAAGCATTTGAATGGAGGCCAATGCTTAATGTCATGTCCATGTTAACACAAATATGCTACCTGAAGACCCCACAGGTGAGAATTTGACGCACAGTCAGAGGCTGAGTGGGGACATTTGGGCCAATGGGACCTCTCGTATCAATTGCTTTACATGAACTCTTGCTTAGACATTTCATAACCAAGTGATAGCAAAACTCGCTTTGTAACCAGAGTGAGCTCTCTACCCTACCTCACTCCATAACTGTAGGTGAGCCACATAGCCACGATTACTCTTAATTTCGTTAACCACAATTTGAAGGAGTCAAATTACTCAAATGCATAATTGGGGTATCAGACAGTTCTATGAACATGAAATTATAAGCAAAATGATATGTATTTTTTGAGAAGATACATAGTTTTTATCAGACTCTCAACTCAAGAATCCAAAGTGGCTTATAGCCCCTTGAGTTATATAATCTTTAAATCCCATTCTATATAAATATTCTATGATTCTTCCTTTAGGCATATTTGCGATAGCACTTTTACTTAATGCTATTATGAAACTAGTGATTGGAGAACCCTATTTTATATTCTGTTCAGTTTTCTCACACTTCAAGTTTGTGAATACTATTATGTCTTCCAATTATAATATTGGAATGCGAAGTAAAGGCTATTATTTCCTCTCTCATTTATATGGAGTTTTCCTATCAGAGAGGTTTGTTTATGTACGCAGAGCTGCAAAATGCTAAAAACTTATTAAAATGCTTAGCCAATTCTATTTCATGTCAATGATGGAAATTTTGCAATTATGTGAAATTGGACCCAATTTGCTAGTTTAGTTGAACTAATTAAAATATATTAACATTCATATATGTTAAGAGCAATTTTACATATATGATTCTGATCTTAACCTGGATAGAATATTTTAAAAGGATAGGTTGGGAAAAAATCGGGAGAAGTCGGAGAACTATAATTCCCAGACCCTAACCCCATCAATATATCATTAACTTTAATGAATTCGGATTCTTCAGATTTTCATTTCCTGCCTGACATCCTTAATGCAAAATATCTATTCACGTCCGTCTAGCTGACGTGACCTATTCTTTCAAGAGACCACACGGGAAGTGCCTTGATGATACAGGTGCCGGGAATGCTGTTGCCCTATAAGCCAACTTTCAGATGTGTTGGGAAATTCCGTCTGGGAACAAACACTCACCAGCGTCTTTGCCAGAGGTGTTGTATCAACATGCCAGAACACGGTTCTCTTTCCCAACCCGCCAAACTGGCCACGCACAGCCAGCCTTGCGGGTTCTGGACTCCGGGCAGTGATGTCTCATCATGTGACAGATACCACATCCACGCAACAAAAAACTCGCCCAGCTCTGCAAGTGCAGAGAGCAGTTTGCTTTTCTTTTCAAAGTGGTTCACTTCGGATTGGCGGAACTCTCACGAAGGTCTTAGGAAGGTTTAACCTCAGTCATTCGATTCTTAGATTCCTTGGCTCTTTGGGTTTTGAAAAACATCACTACCCTGTGTTTTCTGAGCAGCTTGGTTCCCAAAGAATTCAGTGAATTTGCAAATAAAGACCGAAATAAAGCAGTTAAGAAGAATTATGAGACAATGGAATAAACAAAATGTGGGGTATGCATATAATGAAATATTGTTCAGCCTTAAAAAGGAAGGAAGTCCTGATACACGCTACACTGTGGATATTATGCTCAGGGAAACAGGTCAGTTACAGAGGACAGTTATGGCGTGATTCTACTTCTGTGAGGGGTCTGGGGTAGTCAGATTCATAGAGACAGGAAGTAAAGTGGTGGCTGTCATAGTCCTGGGGAAGAAGAATGGGAGGAACTGGAGGGTTTATGGTTTAATAAATATGAAATTTCACTTTGGGAACATGAAGACACTCTGCTCATGGCTGCATTGCAATGTGAGTGCGCCACCCAACTGTCCACTTGGAAATGATTAAAGTAAATTTTATGTTTTGTACATTTTACTATGATTTTATTTTTACATATTTTTAAATGTTTATTTTTGGTAGAGACAGAGCACGAGCAGGGGAGGGGCAGAGAGAGAGGGAGACAAAGAATCCGAAGCAGGCTCCAGGCTCTGAGCTGTCAGCACAGAGTCCTACACGGAGCTTGCACCCATGAACCGGGGAGATCATGACCTGAGCCGAAATCAGAGGCTCAAGTAACAAAGCCACCCAGGCACCCCATTTTACTGTGATTTTTAAAAAATCCATTGAATTTAAAAAATTATGCGACAATAAGGGACATTTAAACCCTAACTGGGTAAAGAAAGTATTGTTGTTGTTGTTGTTGTTTTTTTATGACTTTCTTTTAGGGGCACATAGGTGGCTCAGTTGGTTAAGAGACCGACTCTTTATTTTGGCTCAGGTCATGATCTCACAGTTGTGAGTTCAAGCCTCGCATCAGACTCTATGCTGCCAGTACAGAGCCTGCTTGGGATTCTCTCACTCCCCCTTTCCTACTCACGTGTGCACGCTCTCTCTCTTAAAATAAATACACTTAAAAAATTTAAAAGTAAAGGCTTTCTTTTAAAGATACATAATATAATCTTTACAGGTAAAATGGCATGACACTGGCCATTTGGGTATAGAGGAAACCATTTGGACCACGAGTTGATTAAATTCAAAGAGAGAAAAAAGAGCAAAGCCATCAAAGCATGTATTGCTGTTAACCTGTTAAAATGAAATAAAAATATAGCTTATAGATTATTTTTACCAAAATGTATTACCCATTATATTCTTTTCTGTAATTTTTGGTTTGCCTTAAATATTTAATGTTTTTTAAAACTCGTCTTCCTATTTTACTTGTAAACATCTTAATGTTTTCCTTTTTCAGTACTATATAAGATGTAAACTTCTAAAAAGAATTTACTGTGTTCTTTCCACTTAATCAATAAATCTAGTGCCTTGTTTGAGAGCACAGAGAAAACACATGTTATTCCTTTGAAGTCTCATCCAATGTCATTACTTTTGTCTTTGCAACTTTGTTAGGTTAAAATAAAAAAAAAAAGATGTAGAATCTACCTAAACACTACTACAAACTTAACGCTAAGGTAGTTGAGTTTGTTGAAACTGAGGGTGAACGTATGCATACATTCTCTAAACTATATACTTCCTGAAGACAACATCTGTGGGTTTTGAAAATCTAGAATATAATGGGTATTAATAAATATTTGACTCAGAAAACAATGTCCAGGTTTCCCTTTTTGGAATTCCTATGCTGACCTATAAGCCATCACCCTCTGCTTAGAACAGAAAGCTAGGTATATCACTTTGACTTTTATGATGCATGAGTTAATATTAATTTAAAATACCCCTCCTCATTCACTTTGCCCTAGATACAATAATGGCTTTGTATTATTCTTGAAGATCCTGAGCACATTCCAATTGTGGTTTCTCTCTGTTTAGAAATCTCTCTCTTAAGAGGTTTGCATGAGCAACTCTTCCCCTTCTTCCCACCTTTTTCTTGTCATCTTTCCTAGAGACCCTCATAACCACTCCCATCAAAGTGAATCCCCCGGACCACTCTGCTTAACTCTCTATCCCTCTACCCATCTCCTCCTATCCTTTCCCTAAGTGCTTATCACTACCTGGTATGTTAGTTTGTGTGCGTCTTGTCTCTTTCCCATACAAAACTATGATTTCATGAGGACAGGGAAGTTTTCTTCACCTCCCTGGCCATGGTATATAGTAGGTCATAATTGACTGTTTGTTGAATCAATGAATGGACAAGGTCGAAAATGAACATATATATGGTTAAGGAGACTAACTTCTAGCTAGAACAATGAACTTCAGTCATATCTTCAGCAAATCTCATGGAATTTCATTACATGTATTTTTCATCTTCCAAGTGCATTATAAAGAATTCTTTCAAGGGGAGCCTGGGTGGTTCAGTTGGTTAAGCGTCCGACTTTTGTTCAGGTCATGATCTTGGGGTTCTTGACTTCAAGCGTTGTGTCTGGCTTTGTGCTGGCATCTCAGAGCCTGGAGCCTGCTTCAGATTCTGTGTCTCCCTCTCTCTCCCTGCTCCTCCCCTGCTCACAGTCTATCTCTGTCTCTCTCTCAAGAATAAAAAAACATTTTAAAAATTTTTTTAAAAAATAATTCTTTCCAAAAAAAAAGAATTAATGATTTCAATTCTTCCCTGAAATAAATGTGAATACTCCCTTGTACAGATGGGAAAACTAAAACACAAAAAAACTAAATCCCTAAAGATCAATGCATGAATCAATGTTAGAGCTAGATTCAGAGAATTTTGGATATTTAGTCTTGAACAAATGACTCCCCAAAGTCATTTAATTATAGATTGTGCTTGTTATAATTCATTTAAAAGCATTTACTATTCCTGAATTTGAAAGTCTCTCAGGTAAGAAACTGACTTGTTGTGACAGCAGGTGACTCAGTTACTGTAAATGTTCTTTCAAAATCTCTTTCCTTAATCCATACCCAGTAACTCACAAAGTTGCTGTCTTAGCAGAAATGCAGTTTGTAAGTAATTTATGAATTAGTTTCATTATGCTTGTCTCCCATTTAAATTTAAATGAATTCTACTACCCCAAATCTATTGCAAACATGAGGAAAACCCTTTAGGTAGTACCTGCAAAATATTTCCTCGAGCCTTATTTTACGTTTGCTTCCTCAAACATTACTACAGATGATATGACCCCCAAATTCAGTATGCCAAAAGGCTCACACAACTTTGTTTTTGACTGAGAATTTTTTGTATATGGGGACAGTGGTTCCCAAATTTGGTTGCATTTTGAAGTCACCTGAAAAATTTACAAATATTGATACCTGGATCTCACCCCCAGAGATGCTGATTTATTTGCTCTGGGGTGTGGTCTAGGCATTGTGATTTTTAAAAAGCTTCCGAAGGGGAGTTTTGTAGAAGAGACTCAGTTCATAGATTTCCTGACACAACCCAAGAATGAAAGAAATCCAGGAAAGAAGGAAAGCTTCTAGCTTTCTCTGTAATTCTGGATATTTTAAACTATTTCAGTATCTTTAGTATTTTAATTGTATTCTTCATCCTAGGACTTTTTTTTTCCCTTGGAAAGGTCTAGGTTTATGTATCTAAGATCTAAGTTAAATTGAGCTAAGATGAAAAGGATGTCAAGATGACAAGAGGGGTAAAGCAGATGAAACATACCTTAAAATGTAGCAAGCTACACAAATGTGAGATACAATTATTGTTCACCCATGTTGTTGAGCCATGCAGGACCAAAGGCCATTTGTATATTACAAAGTGCCTTCAAAATAATTCTTAGTAGTAAACAAAATTCACTCAATATGTGTCCACTTTTATTTGGGAGACATTGTGCCTTTCATCGTCAATCACTCTCACTTGCAGGATGGAGAATTTCATTTTCCATGCCTGCCTGAAAGTTCTACCAATTCTGATACCTACGGTTTGACGGTAAACAGAACCCTATCGTAACCCATTAGTTTACATTTACCTATTCAGATCCCTCCATAACAAAGCCATTATGCAGAGTCACACCCATATATGGTTTTCATTTGTTTTCTCTCAAGTTCTCACACTCCGTATTTCTTTGGTTTGCTTGCTTGCTTAATTGTGAAAGGTAACAAGACAACATAGAACAATAGTGACAAAGGAGGAAAGTATTACTGAAAAAGAAATACTTAAACACACACACACACACACACACACACACACACACACACACACCCCAGCAAGGGAAAGCTCATGAACTCAGCTCTCTAAGAGTAAGGACTAGAAACCTTGCTTGTATTAGTGGCTCACTATTGGCATCTTGTTGGGTGCTCCCAGAACCCTGTTCCCTGAGTCCATCCCTCCCTTTACCGGCTGTGGGTCTTGGGTTTCCTGTCACTTGATTACTTAATAAGCTCTTTCAAAGAGTTGTTTGTCCCTACTTTGCTCCAGGCTGTTGGGCTTGCATTTGGAGTAGATTCTCTGAAGCAGAGAGGCTGATGTTATCATACAGCACCCCTATTTAAACACTCTCTTAATTCCTCCTGTTTAGTCTGGCTCATTGGGTGTTGCACATAAAAAGTTTGGCTTTTGTAATCACAATTAGAGCAGGGTGGTGTGACTAATCAGTCAGTTTGCTGCATCTTTATCTTCTGCGATGTGAGTCAGTTTCAACATTAGCTTTGTGCTCCCATGTCGCTCCCTACTCTCAAATGTTCAAGTCTATATTTGTTCCAGACTGTAGATGTTAAAAAAGAAAACCTGTTTGTTTTCATTCTAAAAACATGTTCTATACTCCCTCTCGGGAGTGGAACTAACTCCACAGGAATTTGGAGAAATTCCCATAGTGTGAGCTCATTATACAACAGAATTTCCCGGGCTAGGGAAATTGTACTGATAAAATTAGTTCAGGTCAGAACACATGTATTGAGTGTTTACAATGTGCAAGTCACTTTTCATGTATTTTTTAAAGTTTATTTATTTATTTTGGGGAGGGGGGGTGGGGAAGAGAAAGAGGGAGAGAAAGAATCTCAAGCAGGCTCTACGCTGTCAGCACAGAGACGACTCAGGGCTCGAATCTACCAGCCTTGAGATCATGACTGGAGCCAAAATCAAGAGCCAGATGCTTAACCCTCGGAGCCACCCAGGCATCCTATCATGTATCATTGGTTTAAAATGCAGTTTATTTTAGAGCAGTTTTAGATTTCAGAAAAAATGCAAAGATGGTAGTATTTCCATAAATCCTACACCCAGTCTTCCCTATTATTAGCATATTGCATTCACATCACATATTTGTTACAATTAATGTAATAATGTATCGATGATAATGTATCAATCATTTATCAATGCATACATTATTGTCAAGTAACCCCCATGCTTTATTGATATTTCTTAGTTTTCACCTAATGCCCTTTTTCTGTTCCAAGATCCCATTCCAAATACTTTTATCACATCTTCTCAGACTCTTTTATTTGGCCCCTTGTTCCTTTGACATACTCTTTCATTTTGTGTGTGTGTGTGTGTGTGTGTGTTGAAGCTCTTCCTTAATTCCTTAATTTCTGGGTCTACAAGATATTCCAGGTTCCTCTTGTCACATTTCTTGCCCCAGTCCTAGAACCAGCCATTTCACTAAGGAACCCTGAGTGCTTTGATTGGAGAACGATATTAGAAATCAGGATCTGGGGCACCTAGATGGCTCAGTTGTTTAAGCATCTGACTTCAGCTCAGGTCATGATCTCACCATTCATGAGTTTGAGCCCCACATGGGTCCTGTACTGTTCAGAGCTTGGAAACTGCTTCAGATTCTATGTCTCTCCTGCAGTCCTCCACTTGCATTCTGTCTCTGTCTCTATCTCTGTCTCTGTCTCTCTCTCTCTCAGAAAGAAGTAAACATTAAAACATTTTTTATGTAATCAGGATCTGGATGATAGATATGCTCATTGTTATTGGAATGTCTTTGCTTCTCAGCTGAAAGAGAAAGAGGCTATAGGTTCATATACTAAACCATGTATTTACACATCTGCATGAACATTTCTATATGTAACGATTTGTATCTATATTAAGGTAAACATGAGTTCATATAGATGTCTCCAACTTCAATCCTTTACCATGTGGATCATTCTAGTCTCCTTCCCTTGTTCCAACAATGGGTTCCTGGACTCCTACCATCACCATCCCTTTATTTGGTTCTTCAGTTTCAGTATGCACGTATCCAAATTGTTGTTGATGTGTACCCCTGTGGCAGGCAACTTTATCAACTAGTCTATTCTGGATGGCCATGGTCTTGGGATCATTCAACAATTTCGTTACTGAGGAAGAAGGGGTGAATCAATAAGGGAATACAGTGAATGGTCTCCACTGTAGAATGCATTTAAGTGACAGGTCACGAAAGAGAAAACTACAGTGGCCTTGTTTTGAATTTTAGTTGAGTCTCTTCGAGAAAGTCAGTTGTTTTCTTCTTCAGACTGCAACCTTTTGACACAATGCTTATTTCCTTCCTTTGCTCTAGCACCAGTCTATCTTCCTTCAGCTGCCGCAGCCACCAGCCATTGCCAACAAAAGTAAAGGGAGCAACGCTACTGAGCACATTATAAACTGAGAGGTGAGAGGGCACAGTGGGGCAATGAGGAGGTGAGGGATGGATACATGGAAGTACGGGCTAGCTATTGGGCAGCTGACGCAAGCCAAGACTGCAGATGGGCACTGACTGATCTAAGACAGTAAGTAGTACGACATGGAGAAAGAAACATGGATGATGGGATGGGCTTTTCCAAATGACAGTTAGTGAGGCCCCATCCACAACCTTGGTCTGTGCCCCTTCATCGATCTACTATCAAACCAGTCATCAATGTGCCGTTTTCACTCAGTGGCAGCTGGCAGTTCTAAAAACAAACCATACATGCCCACACTCCAAACCTGACCATCAGGTCAGGGACTTTTATGCCAATACATGGGAAAGAGCAACCAACTCTACACAGGGAAATCTGAAAGTTTCCCGATCACAGGAGAACACTCAGAGATCAGGATTCTTGAAAAACAGAAAATGACACGGTTGCAGAGGGGGTTTTGGGAGAGTCACTCATATGAGTTTGAATCAGAACTCTGCCACTCAACAGCTATGCAACCCAGAGTAAATCATTTGCTGTCGTTTATATCAAATCGATATTAAAATACTAAATCATTAAAGATAATGCATGAAAACAACATCAAAATAGTATACTTTATTAATATTTAAAATGATATATGACAAAACCAGTAGAATTTTCCAACACAAAGAGAAAACCTTAATGTGTGCAAATTTACAAATCATCTAGGTAGCCAAGGGATCCCAGGATGGAATGAAGAATGGGACAAAACTACCTGGATCACAATCATTGAAACAATCCCACGGCAGGGCTGGAGGTGAGGGGAAAAAGGGTTAACCTAAATAACTTGGAAATGTGTCAAGTGGGGCAAACTACAAGCAAAAGAAAGTGTAGGTTCACACTCTGCTCTGGCTGGAAGCAGAATGTGAACCTCCTGTCAGCTTCCTAAAAATGGGGGGAGGGGTGCCCTTCTCACTTTTTTTCTCTGCTACTGGGTAAGATAGGACTGGCCCCCCGGGCGGAACCCCCGTCTTGGACATGAGGTGGAAGACAGGGACAAGAAAATAGAAGAAGCCGATCTTTTTCTCACAATTGTGGAACTACCACACCAGCCCGAGTTATGTAGAATGAAAGAGAAACTTCCTCCTTGTTTACTCACTCTTAATTTGAATTTCCTGTCACAGGTAAATGAAATCCCACTTAAGACAGCTTTTACTGGTATCTTTTTCTCCCTGCTTTTTATGCCCTTGCATGGAATACTAATTGATGAGGAGCGTTATTTGTATTAATTCATCATCCTCACAAAGGAATTATTTAAATGGCCAAACAGTATATATTTAGCTTTTTGTTTTGTTTATATCAAAAGTATATACTTACTGAATTTGGGGAGAAACATAAAGAAGTGTAACTTTTAAGAATGCAAAGTTTAGGTACTGACAGTCTAAGATCTCTTTCTCTTTCTCCTCCCTCCTGGACTTCTGATATTCCACTGGATCTGGGTATTATGAATCTGTTCAAAGAATGATAGAGCAGGGGGTGCCTGACTGGCTCATTCGGTAAAGTGTGCAACTCTTGATCTTTGGGCTGTGAGTTCAAGCCCCATGTTGGAAGTAGAGATAATTAAAAAAAAAAAAAAAAGTAGGAGTGCCTGGGTGGCTCAATCGGTTGAGGGACAGACTCTTGATTTCTGCTCAGGTCATGACCTCAGAGTTTCAGGATCGAGGCCCACCTTGGGCTCTGCGCTGAGGATGGAGCCTGCTTGATAGTCTTTCTCTCTCTCCCCTGCTCCCCATGCTCTCTCTCTAAATTAAAAATATTTTTAATGTTTTCTTTATTTTTTAAGTTTTTTAAACTTATGATTTTGAGAGAGAGGGAGTGTGTGCATATGAGAGGGGGAGGGGCAGAGGGGAGGAAGAGAATCCCAAGTAGGCTCCATGCTCAGCACAGAGCCCAGTGTGGGGCTTGAACCCACAAACCGTGAGATCATGACCTGAGCCGAAGTCAAGAGCCAGACACTTAACCTACTGAGCCCCCCAAAATAAAAGGATATTAAAAAATAAAATCTTAGAGAAAGGAAGAATGCTAGAGTAGAAAAGGAAGATGGCAGTTAATAGTTGCCAGGTCCTATTTGAGATGGTTACCTAGCAACCGTTGGAGCCAGTAGCTACAGAGTAGTGCCAGGGGCTTAGAGTAAAAAAGCTTACTTGAGCCACATATTTGCTCCTCTAAACATCTTGTCTGCATGGTTTTCAAAATAAGAATCTGCTTTTGGGTTATGTGGACTAATGCCCAACTGACCGTCTATTTCATTGGTCTTATCTCACTTTCTGACAGAGTAGACAAGCTCGCTTTGTTCATAGAAAACCACTCATGGTGTGAAAAAAAGCTGAGAATATTTGAAGCCAAAATAAAAATCTCTTTCAAAGTTCTTAGATGCTAGGATAGCAGCTCTGTGAATACAAAGATTAAAAACAACAACAAAGTCCACTTTTAAGTAAGAAAGTTAAGTTTCTTTAAGCTCACAGGATAAGTTTTAAGAGTTTAAATCAATATTAAATTTAAAATTTTGGAGTGCCTGAGTAGCTCATTCTGCTAAGCATGCATCATTAAAAAAATTTTTTTTAATGTTTATTTATTTTTGAGAGAGAGAGAAGCGGGGGTGGGGAGGGGCAGAGAGAGGCAGAGACACAGAATTTGAAGCAGGCTCCAGGCTCTGAGCTGTCAGCACAAAGCCCGACGCAGGGCTTAAACTCATGAGCTGTGAGACCGTGACCTAAGTTGAAGTCAGATGCTTAACCAACTGAGCCACCAGGTGCCCCAAACATGCAACTCTTGATTTCAGCTAAGGTCATGATCTCACAGTTCGTGGGATCAAGCCCCACATCAGGCTCCTTGCTGACAGCACAGAGCCTGCTTGCGAGTTTCTTTCTTTCTCTCTCTGTCCCTCTCCCACTCACACTCTCTCTCTCTCTCTCTCAAAATAAATAAATAAATTAAAAAAAAACAGAATAATATTCAGCCCTAAAAAGGAATGAAATTCTGATGCGTGCTCCAACATGGACGAACCTTGAAGACATTATACTGAGTGAAATAAGCCAATCGCCAAAGGACATATGTTGTTGATTTCACTTTATAGGAAATACCTAGAGTAGTCAAATCTGTAGAAACAGAAAGTGAAATGGAGGTTCCCAGGGTTTTGGGGAGTGGTGAATGAGGAGTTAATGTTTAATAGGGACAGAATTTCAGTTTGGGAAGATGAAAACGTTCCAGAAATGGATGGTGGTGATGGTTGCACAACATTGTAAATGTAGTTAGTGCTGATCAACTGTAGAGCTAAAACGGTTAAATAGTAAATTTCAGTTATGTATATTTCACCACAATAAGAAAAAATCAAATGCATTCAAGCCAAATATGAACAATGCTCTGATGTTTCCTGTGTTCCAGTGTTCTAATGGGACATAATTATAGGGGGAGAAAAATCTGCTCTGGGTATTGTATTGTATAATGTGCATCCGTGTACAGAATAATGAACCATCCTATCAAAAGAGCAAAATTCTGCCTTGATTCTTGCTGCAAATTCTAACATCGGTTGAACCAGATTCTTTTTTTTTAAGAGAAAGAATGATTGTTTTGAAGGAAGAAGAGACTGGCAATATGTATCCTAACAAATATCCATTGTGGTGTTTTTTGCTGCCTTTTCTTTTTATGGCCAGACATTTCTTACATGTGTGTATTCTGAAGAACTAAATAAAATACATTTAAAAGTGAGCAAGACTTGAAATTACATTTCATTATTGCTTCCCCCAAGCAGAACTTTCATAAACTGTATGCACAACATTCACGGCTTTTACCACAATTTACAACATGTCCAGTACAATACTGGATTTTGCTTGTCTTCTCATCTGTGCCCTAACCTGAGACTGGAGGTAAGTGTTATACAGAGATACTGCTCTTTTAATTATAGTGTCACAGGTTAATCATGATTGACCCCAAGTGGAGACCAAATTAGTCTTGTAGGCTCTTCCAAATCACAAACATATAATGTATGTTTTTAATAAAGAAGACTCCTTTCATTTAAAAGCATGATTTTTATGTTTTGTTATACGTCGGCATATGTATTGGTATATTGGTAATAACGTGCATCTGTTACAGAAAATCAGGAAATACGTGTTGGCCTGAGAAATCCTACGGACCCATATGGTCCTAAGGCCACATGGAATTCTATCAAAGAAGCGTGGCAGACTGGTATGTCACCCCAACGGTGCTGTGCTGATTCCCCATTTCCTAGAGGTGCAGCGCCAGCCTTCTCTGTGCTGCTTTATTCTCCTAGGGGCCACTCTTGCACTGTGTCACCAGGTTTCCTGCCTTCTGGGTGTGTACAGCCAACGGAAAGACTGGCCACCCCACATCTCCAGTGTCCCAAAGAAGTAATTACTTCCCTGCGGAAATACGGTGTCTTATTTCGGGTTCTTCCAAAAGCGTATCTTGAAACAAGGACTTGAATGCAAGTAGTTTATTTGGGAGATTATCCCAAGGAACAGTGGCATGGAAGTGAGAGGGAGAAACATGGGAGAGGAGAAAACAAACAAAAGGGTGCATTATCCAGCAAGTCACTCTTCCGGACAACCAAGGTTTAATGTTTCGGGAGAAATCTTAGCAGCAGGTGCAACCTGTGCACCTGACAGTCATCCCACTTGAGGGATGTGGAGTCAGAGTATTCACCACCAATCTCCATCTGTCATTGACAGAAGACAAATCCAGGGATAGTGACAATGTAACTCAGAGGGCACCACTCTTGAGAACAGCTCTGAACACTAAATACAAAGGTCTCATGGCCTTAATTTTCAGAGAGGTGTCCCTTCAGTGGGTATAACAGTGAGTGGGGGTGGGCTCCCATGGGGACATGGTGGTGTTGGAATTGGGGATATAACAGGCAAGCAGGTGTGAATGTCACTGGTGTGGCACCCCCAGACAATCTTCCTGTCTGTATGGGCAGGTCACCTATGTGGTTGGCCTATTTCTGCAAAGAGCAGAGAGCCTATGTCATAGGTAGTTGCAAGGTTTTGATGTTTGATAAGGACGCTGATGAGCATAGCTTCAATGATTGGGATAAATAACCCTAGAAGTATTCAGTGTTTAAAGGAGTTTTACCAACACACACACACACACACACACACACACACACACACACTTGGAGAAAAACATTTTGTTTGAACAGAGCAACTATTTCGAACTTGTTATGGTCTTTCCAACTTGATCTATGTACATAAGGTTTTTAAACCGTTGTGGTCAATGTGTTGAATATTTCATGAATGACTTCAGACAGACCATTTCAGTTCCTCTCGTCTGTTTTCCTCCCAGCAAGATGGAGAGAATCGCCTCTAGTGCATGGGTCTATCGTGAAGAATAAATGAGGCCAGTAACATAAAGCCAATTTGTAAACTCTATAAAGTGTACAATTATGAGGTATAAACTCACACGTGACTGCTTCTCCTAGGCTCTTCTCTGTATCCGTTTTAACGGTGACATAGGATTCTAACTGAACTGCTGTCACGGTTTATTTCACCATTGTCCAGTTGTTACTCACTCTTGCTTCTTGGCCATCTTAAATAAAGTTGATTATAAACATCTCTGCATGATTAGCATTTTTTCCCTTCTGAAGTATTTCCTTAGGATGAATTCCTGGAAATAGAATAACTGGGTCCAAATAGTTGGAACGTTCTTCTTTCCATGATACACATCTTCTTAGTCCAAAAAAGCCGCCCAAAACAAAAAACAGAAAAACCGCTTCAAAACCAAATCTGCCACAAGTCAGATGAATTAAAAACTAAATTTAATCCTGGTGGAGATAACAGCTCAGCACCTAAAAAACCATATCAGCATAATTTTCAAATAATTAAATTTTCTCCAATCCTTGGAAGATGTATGTCTTCCAATGCTAAAAATCCTGTTTTTGGAATGGGACAGGATAGAGTATGAAATGCAAGGACTGTGACCTGGTAATCTTATTTTCCAGTTTTAGCATCCTCTGTTTACAAGCGACCCAGTCTGTAAAGGATACATTTCTTCCCACTCAAGGCTTCAGGCACCTTTCTGTTCAGCTGATTTAGATTCAGAGCAAAGTGATTCTGACAAAGGGCGATTTAGTACTCAGATTTTAGGTTCAAGTCGGGGAGATGAATTCTGTGTTGCATGTATATAAAATATGAAAATATATTCTTCATGATCTGTGCCAATTTTCTGGAAATATTATCTTAATATTTATAAAGTATATGTAGATTCCTAGACTCCTGAACTATAAATGCACTTACCATCTATTATCTACTTCCATTTTTGGAGGCTTAAACACTCAGATTGGCAAGAGTTTTCTCTGCCTAAAAGATTCTTTTTAGAATTAAAATTTTGCTTTCCTCTGGGCCATTTCTTTGAGGATGGCTGCAAGAATCAAAGAAGTATCTGCCCAAACTGATACAGTTCACCAAAACCTTGCCGTATAAGATTTTCGGGGAATACTTACATCGTTAATCAAAAGGAACCAATGCGATTGATTATTAAGTGATTAGCTATATCGTCATTTTGTTCCTCATTTTGTGTCCCCAAATACTTCTTTTTTAAAAATGCCTTGAAAGGGAATTAAGAAGAGATATAATAGAAAAAGTACTAGCTAAGAGATTTGATTTATGGTGTCAGCTTTTGCCAGTAACTAGCTCTCTAACCAGATCTAAGTTACTTCACCCACTTGAGCTTTAATTTCATCAACTACAAAGGTGAATCTAACATTTTGTGATTCTGTATGGAGCCAAGGCCTCCCCTACCTCCCAACCTCACTCCTGAAGCAGTAATCTTCTTGGGGCCAAATATCTAAGAAACGCCTTCTAAATGTGTTATTGCTGTTGCATTGCACTTGCGTGGGTGCGGGTGTTGGTGGAGGGGTGCGTGAGAAGAGAGATTTCCACGTCTCTACATATCAGGAGTTGAACAACAGGTTGAAAAAAAAATCACTGTGCTCTCCTGTGTTTGGGCAAACAGGAATCAGGCCACCCTGACCTCGTGGTCCCACAGAGACTGCCAGGAAGCCTGCAAAGTCCGTCCGATGCTGCTGAGACAGCGTGTTTGGTGGCGCGGAGAGGAAGCTAGAAGGAACAGGGCAGGCAGGCAATGCCCGGAAAGGGACGCGGGTGCAGCACATACCAACTCCTGAATTAACACCAGCCTTGTCATCATTAGCACTTTCAGAAATCCCTCCATTAGCCAGTAGAATTACCCAGGGAGAAGACAAAGCCCTTTAGCCGACGACCGACTTCACTTCAGGTTCATTAATAGTTTACAAAAATAACTGTCATATTTGTACTTGTTTAGGCATTAATACTCCTTTCAGATTCAGATTCTGGCAGGTTATTGAGGCCTTCCTTCTGTGTTTGTCTGGCCTTGCTGTTGAACGTGAGGCACACTGGTGGACGATCTCCTACAAGGCAGTGTTGTGAGAGCCTAGGGAAGGCAGGTGCGGGGTCTGCCGCCCTTCCTGCCCTGTTTCCCCTCTTGCCCGCCATCCCAGGCCTTGAGTGGCCCTCTAATCAGCTTGGCCAGACTGTGCTGTGTGTCGTCCCTCCCTAGAACCTCTATGCCTCTTCCAGTCTAGGCCTATATCCTCTGCCTCCCCCCAGGGCCCTCAGCTCCTGCGAGGATGGCTTGCCTCCTTCCAATTGCCCTTCCCTGGCTGTCTGCCTAGAAGGTTCTTGCCCTATTCCCTGCCCTAGTAAACGTGTCCATCCGCCACCCTTCGAGACACAGCTAAAGTAGCTCTTCTAGGTACTGTCTCACTTCCTCCTTTGAGCTGCCTCAGCACCCAAAAAACTACTAAACACACAGGACACTGAGTTTCTGGGGCCATGCGTTTTATTTTGCTTTTTATATTTTGAGCCTAAGCTCAGGCAAATGGGTGTGCAGTAAATGCTGAATACATATTTAGACCTGCATTTCAATAATCTCATCTCTACTTCCTGTTTAGAACAAGGTGGGGGGAAGGATGGTTTTTTTTTTAAATAAAAAATAGTTGTGTAAACTGACATGGGGGAATTTACATTAAACCATGTTTGCAAAAGTGCCTAGGTGGCTCAGTCGGTTACATGGTTAAGCATTCGACTCTTGATTTCGGCTCAGATCATGATCTCACGGTTCATGGGTTTGAGCCCCAAGTCAGGGCTCTGGGCTGACACTGTGCAGCCTGCTTGGAATTCTCTCTCCCTCTCTCTCTGCCCCTCCCCAGCTTGTGCTCGGTCTTTCTCACACAAAATGAATAAACATTAAAAATAAACAAAGCATGTTTGTAAACTGGGACCAGATGACCTAGAATCCCTTTCAGTTTCAAAGATCTTCTCTAAAAGGAAATTCCCTCCACTCCCCACCCCCAAAACCCCACCCCATGAATTTCTCTTGTACTTTCTATCAACCATGAATCCATTTAGGTTAACAAGTTACTCTTTTAACATCTTTATTACTTGCTAGGAAGGCTGAGCCACATTCAGCCCTTAGTGCACATTCCTCTAAATCAAAATCCTCCTACAGAGAGCTACGTTCTGGGGATGGTGAGTGGCAGAGAAGCACACTTTGAAGGGGAAGGCTCTTTCCTGGCATCCGAGTCACATCTCTAATGCTAATTAGTGCTCCTGAGCTGCAAGCCACTCTTGGCCCAAATTCCTGGCCCATGGAAAGCCAGTCTCTGTAGTGGAAAGAGCCTGGGCATCCTTGCCAGACGAAAGCTAGTTTTAAATCCTGGCTGTCACATGCTGGCTCTCTGACTTTGGGTAAGTTGTCTAACCAGCAGAGCTTCTATTTTCTCGCCCCGTGAAATGGTGATAACAACAGTCAAAGCCTCATGAATTGGTAAAAGCGTTAAATGAAATGAGGCACCAAGGTTGTCATGTAGTAGGTGCACAGAAGTGGTAACTACTATAATTTTGCATGGCTCTGGGGCTCCCTAGACTTCCCAGGTGTGGGTGTGGGTTTGTGGGTTAGTGAGTCTGAATAGGAGATGGTGTGGACCCGGGTGGTGGTTTCAGTCATGGGACAGGAGGCCTGGGGGACACTCAGGTGTGGCACAACGTGGAGCCCTGAGGTGCCATCTGCCAGGGCTGCTGCATTCCCAGAGCTCCGGGACAACCATAATCCACAGCCTGCTTGAGGGGTTGCCGGCTTAGATTCTGACGGTCTACTCATTCTGCTTATAGAGGAATATCTTTTTCATCCCTAGCTGTTCTGAACTAGGGAAGGTCACTGCATTTTGTGAGCTGTAAAACACACAGAAACTTTTTTTCCCAACATGAAATAAAATACCAGAATCCGTTTTGCCTCTGTATATAACCTTTCTCCCGTTTGGAAGCGAAGTCCGTGTTGGATTATCTCTCAAATTATCTCTCGAAGTAGGTTAATTCTGAGCAGCGACTCCCGAGCCCCATCTCACACATGTTGAGTGAAGATCTCTGAGATGGGCTTGGAGAATCTATATCACGTCAAGTCCTCCACCCAGTCCCCATGCACCCAGAATCCTTGCTTCTTCCAGTGCACGCCCTGAGCAGCAGTACTGGCACCACCTGAGAGCTTAGAAGAAATGCAGAACTTCAGGCCCTGCCTCAGACCTAGTGAGTCTGCATTTTTTTAAAGACTGTGCTAAAATACACACAGCACAAAATTTACCATCTTAATCTTTTTTTTTTTTTTTTGCCATCGTAACTATTTTTAAGTGTGCCTTTCAATAGTATTAGGTGCCTTCCTATTGTTGTGCAGCCAATCTCCAGAACGCTTTCCCTCTTTTAAAACTAAAACTCTGTACCTATTAAAGCAACATCTTTTTATTTCTCTCTGGTGCCACCTGGAATCTGCATTTTAACAAGTATCCCCAGGTGGTGTCCTCTCTAAATAAATTAATAAACATTAAAAAAAATCTCCGGGTGCCTGGGACTTCGGCTCAGGTCATGACCTCATGGTTCATGGGCTTAAGCCCCACATCGAGCTCTGTGCTAACAGCTAGCTCGGAGCCTGGAGCCTGCTTCCGATTCTGTGTCTCCCTCTCTCTCTGCCCCTCCCCTGTTCCTTCTCTGTTTCTCTCTTTCTCTTAAAGGTGAATAAATGCTACTAAAAATTTTTAAGAAAAAAAGATCTCCAAGTGGTTCATATGCCTGTTAAAGATTGAGACACACTGCCCTAAATATGAGAACTGTGGGTAATAAAATCAGTTTGCTGAAGCAACCACGCCCACGCAGTGGGCGTGGCGATGGAAACCCGCCCACAGAGCAGTGACAAAGCCCTCCCGACACCTCTGAGGCAGCTCAGGTCTGAGAGCCGCTGCTCTATATGCTAGAACCATCTGAAAACTTTAAAAAATCATGAGCAAGACCCATCCCAAAGCAACTCATCCTAGTCCTTAGAGGCAGGCCCCAGGCATCTGTATTTTTTTTTAAATCGCCCAGTGATTCTGATAACTTAGATTTCAGAGCCACTGGTCTGGAGGGATGAAAGAGGTTAATAAGGATAAAGTGCGAGGCCATTAGAGGGGAATAATGGCTTCAGGGAAGGCATCATTACTGTGACTCCGTTTTATATCTGCCCAGCTACCCTGAAATGAGTGATTGCTCTGGGGAGCTTAAAACAAAACAAAACAAAAAAGCTGTGTTTGTGAAAAGAAATAGCTATCTTATTAGAAGCTCTGACGCTTTAGACGCCAAAATCCCTACCGCTCCTCTCCCATTGTTTGTCATTATCTCCTATCACGGTGCTCTGTTTATTTTCTTACTAGCGTTTATCACAATTAGCAATTATCATCGAGAATGGCTCCTCCCACTAAAGCGTAGGCTCTGTCTGAGAAAGAGCCGAGTTCGGAGCTCCTGCTCGCCCCTCCCTCTCAGAGGCCCTTGATAAATATCGGGGTGAACGAAAGACCTGTACTAATCAACCCTGCTGTGCTACCAGATTACTTCCCAACCCTGTGGCCCCAGACCAACTGAGTGTAATCTAGAAAGAGGGGAGGGGCACCTGGGTAGATCAGTCAGTTAATCATCCCACTCTGGATTGTGGCTCTTGTCTGATCTTACCGGTTCTAAGTTCAAGCCCCGCATTGGGCGTTGTGCTGGCAGCTCGTTGCCTGCTTGGAATCCTCTCTCTCCCTCTCTCTCTGCCCCTCCTCTGCTTGTGTGCACGCTCGCTCTCCCTCAAATCAAATAAAAATAAAACACTTAAAAGAAAGAGGGGAGCAGTCTTCTGATAGTGAAAGAGACTGCTCAACTGTCAGGATTTAGGGAATGATGGTGGTCGTGGTGGTGGGCAATGGGGGTCTGCAGGTCTGCATAGAGCAGTCAAGGTCAGTGGTGATATTTCCCAGGTGGAAGATGCTAGTGTAGGTAGCAGTGCAGACTGATTCATTGGGTGAAGTTAGAATTCTTAGATGGATAGTAGGGACTTAGAGCTAGTGACATCTGAGTATATAAACGTGACCTCATCCAGAATGTCCCAATTGGTGAGGTGTGGATAACAATGCATTTCTGTAGCCCTTCATGAAGTATTCTGTACTGAAACAGCATAGATTTTGGATGCGGGGCTCAAACCCAAACCCATGTGGGGTCATGACCTGAGCCAAAGTCACACACTCCACTGACTGAGCCACCCAGGTGTCCCTCCTTACCCATTCTTTTTAAAATCCTTTCTGCCTGGGGCACCTGGGTGACTCAGTCAGTTAAGTGTCTGACTTCGGCTCAGATCATGATCTCGCAGTTTGGGAGTTCTAGCCTTGAGTCGGCCTCTGTGCTGACAGCTCAAAACCTGGAGCCTGCTTCAGTTTCTGTGTGTGTGTGTCTCTCTCTGCCCCTCTCCCTGCTCAAGCTCTCTCAAAATGCATAAATGTTGAAAAAAACTTTTTAAAAATCCTTTCTTCCTGTAGTCACACTCTTACCACCTGTCACTAGAACCACACGCAATCCCTTGTAGCACTTTAACTCTGTCCCATTTGATTAGGAAGAAAATCACACACTGACTTGTGGACTGTCTTCTATCATTATGTGGGAAGAGTTTCTGTATAGTGAGTACATGAAAAGTTGAAAGAGTTACTTAACTTATTTCCAAGTCCAAATGGAAATGACTTTGGGAATGAGCTCCTTCTGTTCTTTCTGTCCTCCAGCACCGAACTCTGCAATGAGACACAAGGAGCTGATTCGCACTTTCCAGATCTTGGTAAACCCAGGGGTTCAGAGAGCGGTGGTTGCTCCTTGAATATTCCGCACCTTCCCAAGCAGCTCTCCAAAAATACAGCCCATCCGGGCATTGCTGACTGAATCATTTGCGTTCCTATGATACACTATATTGATTGAAACAGATTTTACTCTTTTTTAATCAGATTTTTTTTAATGTTTATTTATTTTTGAGAGAGAGAGAGTGAGCATGAGTGGGAGAGGGGCAGAGAGAAGGGGAGAGAAGATCTGAAGCAAGCTCCCACGCTGACAGCACCGAGCCCGACATGGGCCTCAAACTCACAAACCCTGAGATCATGACCTGAGCCGAAGTCAGACGCTCAACTGACTGAGCCACCTGGGCACCCCTTTCAATCAGATTTTTTATGTGCTTTACTTTTAATAGAATTCAAAGTAACTGTATTATGAAAAGAGATACAGCATCTTTACATCATCATGATGTTATTTATATCAAGAAAATGGCAGAGCATATAAATTTCTTCCCCCAGTCGAATCTTCCATTTTCCTTCAGTAATAGATGCCAAGTTTTTGGTTGGTACATTAAAGTCCAGTTAAGAAAATGGCCTTTTTACGTCTCCTTTGCAGTTGCCTGGATCAGATGACTAGGTAGTTGCCATAGGGATGTAAGAAAGAGTACTGAGTAGTACTTCTGGGGGAGTACCCTGATAAAGAGAGTGTTATGTGTTTATTCGTCCCCCTCTGTGTACAGCCTGGAACATGGATGAGATGGCTGGAGCAGCAGTTAGCTGCTTAAACCATTAGTACAAGGCCAAACCCTGGAGATAGTAGACCTGATAGCCAGAAGGACCCTGAGTCCTTTATGAATTTGGAGCACTTTGCTGCACCAACCCCAAGCTGCTTATTTGTCAAATCCCTTTGCAAGAGAAAGTAGCGGGCTGCTTTATGATGAATATAGACTCCTATATTAGCTGGACCTAATCTGAACTTATGCAAGATATAGTTAAATTATACTTCTTTCATATTCAACTCACATGCACAAGATTTAATTGCAGACAATTAATGCACGGATCCCACAGTGAGCAAATAATTTATTGTCTACTCATTGTACTGAACTGCTGACTTACAGTGAAAAGTGAAAAAAGGTTAAGATGCTTAGAGAAGAGTAGCCGATCCAAAAGTCAGTTTTAGACATCAGTCAATATTCCTTAGCTTCTCTGGGCACCAAAGATTACTCCTTAGGGAAAACATATGCAAAGAAGCACCATAATCTAGTGAAAGTAAAAGAATTGCTATTGATTTTGTAGATTTTATGAGCTATTTTTATCTGTCTTAAGTTTTAAACAGATTTTAGACACATTTATTGTGCTAGAGAATCTTCAACACTAGTAAGAAATAGTCTCATCCTAGAAACATGTATACGTAATTTTTTTTTTTTGTCTTTGCTTGTTGGTGGAAAATGAGCAGAGTAGGAGACAAACAGAGCTTGGAGACTAAGGGAAAATAACTTAAAGGGAAAGAAGTGGAAGGTGATGATACTGGTCAGTAGGAAGGGTGGGACAGGTAGACTTGGATGAAGATAATGAAGGAGTGTGTCATGTGGGCCGGCTGGCATGATCAATGCTACTTGAAAAATGGATTTTTGTACAAAGCGCATGAATGATCTCAGTCTGAGAGCAGGTGCAGAAACGTGGGGAGGGTTGCCCTGGGTCCTGGGTGGGGGAGGGGATGGCTAAAAAGGGATGGCAGGAGGCAGTTCTTTTGGGTAATAGAAGAGTATGAAGTCTCCACACACCAACAGCCCAAGATAACCACTGTTGGCCATAATGATGTGTGTCACGCACGTAAATATCGGGGAATGGTTCAGGTTTTGTGCGTCACACTTGGGCTGCCCTAGAGAACCTCATTACAAAAAAAATGACAAAATTAAGTTCATGGTCTTGAAAGAGATCCATGTAAGCAAGAGCTCCTGAGCTGTCACTGTAGACCCAACTCTGGTCACTATTTATATTGTATTGTATTTTAATTTTTTTAATTGTTTATTTCTCTTTGAGAGAGACAGAGACAGACACAGAGACAGAGTGTGAGCAGGGGAGGGGCCGAGATAGAGGGAGACACAGAATCGGAAGCAGGCTCCAGGCTGTCAGCACAGAGGCTGACACAGGGCTCAAACTCATGAACCATGAGATCGTGACCTAAGCAGAAGTCAGTTGCTCAACCAACTGAGCCACACAGGCACTCCTATATTTTAAAAATAATCAAAACAGGGACCATAATATACATACTCTTCTGTCAACTTGTTTCCCCTCAAGTATGTATCTCGGGTACCCATCTTTGTCAAAACATATGATTCTAGTCCATCTCTTAAAATAATTTTTGTGGTGGTTGTTCCAATACTTATTCAATACCTACTGAAAGATATTTAAGTTATTTCCACACTTTGATCCTCTCCCTGGGAGATACCTTGCAGAGCCTAGAATATGAAAAGCCCTAAAGAAATGCTTGTTGAATTGGTGTGCTGCTCTGAGCTGTGTTGTCTCTAGGTTTGACAGGGTTAAAGGGATGGTGATCTCTAATTTGAAGCTGCCTGGCAGGAGTTGTGAGAGGGAGAACAAAGCCCCACTATTCATTCCTCCCCTGTCCTTCTTCTGTACAGCCTTCCTCTCCGCCACCTCCCCTGGGCTGTCGACTCCCAGACTAGCTGTTAGTGAATGATGACAAACCTCACTGAACAGGTTTGGCCAGAACCCAAGACGGTGTTTCAGGAATATGCTCTAGATATCAAAGCACTTTTAATTTTATAGGAGAAGTTTCCGGAACATTCTTTCCCTGGATCAATGATGGCTAAGTCCCAAACCTAAAGTTTGAAAGACAGTGGCAATCTGAGGATCTTGAGTTCATTAAGCTGTTGTGAATTGGAAAAGCAAAGACTATGAAAAGTGATTTGGACAGGAGCACCTCATCCTTGCTTGCATGGGGGCATATATTTGTTGATGACCAGATCGAAATATCCACATTCCCTGTTTCCACCATTTTCACAGACACCAGGAAACCTGGGAGGCAAAGGACAAAGGTCAATGGAACAATTAAGTGTTTCGATTTTGTCCTTTGCAGAGTGATGTCTACAACAGCCTCCTTTGATAATAGGTAAGGTCACCCCTTTGTCATACCCATATTTGTAAACAAATCAATGTTCTCAAGTACCAGATTTAACCACAAGCAAGTTCTTTGCTTTTAGCACCAGCCTTTCTTTCTCACATTTCAAAACTTCCCATGCCACTCACTCTGTCAGGCCAGATACCTCAAAGCAAGACCATAGCCAACTCTTTTTAACCCCGCTTCCCATCCTTTCTGCCTCTATTTGCATTGAGTGTTGGAAGTATGAAAATGATTAAGATAAAATCTCCTTCCCCAAAGAACTTGCAGCCTCACGAAGGAAACATGTACACATAGAATAATTAATTATACACATTGATAAAATGTCAGAAGTGCTGAATCGAGTTATACACATGGTACTATCAGGCACAGAGAAGGGCCCCTTAGCCCAAGATGAAGATCTTGAAGGCTTTCAGGGGAGAAATGATGTCTGAGCTGGACCACAAAAAGCTGAAAACAATTTGACCATAAGAGACGTTGGGCGGGTGGAGGGATATACAGTTGACTCTTTTTTTTTTTTAATGTCTTATTTATTTTTGAGACAGAGCATGAGAGGAGGAGGGGCAGAGAGACAGAGAGACACAGAATTGGAAGCAGGTTCCAGGCTCTGAGCTGTCAGCACAAAGACCAACATGGGGCTTGAACCCACGAACATAAAATCATGACCTGAACTGAGGTCAGAGACTCATCTGAATGAGCCATCCAGGCACCCCTATACAGTTGACTCTTGACTGATGTGAGGGTTAGAGGTGCTGATCCCCTCCATATAGTCAAAATCCCCATATAACTTTGATTCCCCTCAAACTTAACTACAAATCACCTGTTGACTGGGACCTTACTAATAGCATAGTCAATTAACAAATGCTTTGTATGTTAGATGTTTGATATATGGTTAGGGGGTGTCTGGATGGCTCAGTTGGTTAAGTGTCCAACTTTGGCTCAGGTCATGATCTCTCCCTTTTGTGAGTTCAAGCACTGTGTAGGGCTTGGTACTGACAGCTCAGAGCCTAGAGCCTGCTTTGGATTCTATGTCTCCCTCTCTCTGCCCCTTCCCAGTTTATTCTCTCTCCCTCAAAATAAATAGTTAAACTTGAAAAAAAATTTTTTTAAGAGTCCTTGTTAATAAGACAATTATTTTGGTGAAAAAACATATATCTAGATATAGCCAGCTAGACTCCGTTTTAGATGATCCCAATTTTGTTGGCAACATCCAAAACATCATAGTCAGAGCCAGTCAAACATATGCCTTCTCTTCTTCATGGAGCCTGGTCAGGGTGTTGACTTGGCCATGTCAATGCCATAGAGCTTCTTTAGGATCTGTTTGATCTGGAGCTTGTTGGCCTTGATGTCTATAATGAACACAAGTATGCTGTTTTCTGTTTTCTTCACAGCTGAAGAAAGTCAGGGGGTCAAAATGAACTGATGGCAAAGTGGTGAAGCTTCTTTCTCCTGGTGGCATTCTTTTGAAGATATTGGGCTACCTCCAGAGACGCAGTGTCTTGGATCATTGGAAGGTAGTGATGTTCAGATCTTCTTTATTTGTGACTGTGGACAGCTTTCAGCACTGCTTTCTTAGCCTTTGAAACCTTTGCTTTGGCTTTGGCTTTGGGAGGGGCAAGGGTTTTCTTCTTCACTTTTGGTGCCATTTTTGAGAAAGGGAAGGCATATAATTTTTAAGTGTGTGTTGGATCTCTCTGTCTCTTCCAGTTCTCTTCCCTCTGCTTTGTGATATCCATAGTTTTGACTCCCTGTTCTAAATTATTGATAACATATTCTGTGTTACTTTTCAGTTCACTGATGTTCTATTGTATCCAATCTACTGCGAAAGATGTTCATCCAGGTATATATGTGTATAACTTGTATTAAATATACAGAGGTTTTATAAGATATATACATTCTGTTTGGTTCCTTTAAAAAAATGTTTATTTATTTATTTTAAAAGGGGTGGGAAAGGGCAGAGAGAGGGAGAAAGAGAATTCCAAGCAGGTTCCACACTGTTAGCACAGGACCCAATGTGGGGCTCAATCTAATGAATCAGGAGATCATGACCTGAGCCCAAAATCAAGAGTTGGATGCTTAACCAGAGCCACCCAGGCACCCTTATTCTGTTTAATTCCTTAATCAATCTATGTCATTTTTATAGTTTCCGGCAAATATTTTCAATTTTGTCATTTATTTATTTAAACTGGATAAGTGAAGTCATTTTATAATGAGTCTGAGAATTCTAATGCCTTAAATCTGCATAGCCATTTTCTACTGCTGTTTCTGCTGGTTCTTCTTCACGTTGTCTTATGCACCTGGTTACCTGAAACTGTGTCTTGGCCATTGTCCTTGACAACTGCATGTGACATTTTCCTGGGGTCTAGACTGAGTACGTCCAGGAGCAAATGGTCAAGAAAGAATTCTTGAGACATCTTCAGTGCAAAAAAAAGTGGTTTTATTAAAGCACAGGGACAGGACCTGTGAGCAGAAAGAGCTGCACTAGGACTGTGAGGAGTGACCGATTATATACTTTTCAGTTAGTGGGGATTAGGGATAAAGTAAATCTCTAAGGAATTTGGGAACAAGGCTTCTAGGACCTTGAGGGGTCCTAGCTACTAAGTTTATTTACTATTTCCAGTAAAACATTAGTCATGAGACCCTTCAGAAGTATATCAGTGGACCGTATATTTGAAGGATGATGGCCAACATATGTCTTTTGGGGTCAGAGATAAAGGGATTTTCTTGGGGGGGTCAGAGATAAAGTTTCCAAAGGGATTTTCATATGTTGAAGAAGACTTACAGGATCCTGGATTTCTGGCTAATGTCAAACTAAGGTTGCTTTTTGCCTCTAGTAAAGCATTAACATTAAGGCAGTTGAGTTGGTGGAGGAAGGTCACTCTGCCTCATCTCAAGGATTTATCAAAGTGCTACAAGTTGTAAGATTTAATTTTACCTACATTTCTTTTGCCTTTGTTCTCATCAACTGCTACTTGGGAACCACCTCAAACCACATTTAAGCTGCACATTGAAATTTACCTACATTTCTTAATTTCTACATTTCATTCCTACATTTCTCAAACCCCGTTTAAGCTGCATATAGCGTGCACCCAGAGTGAAAATGGATGTGGGGACTAGTTTGTGATCAGTTTTCCATGGGATCTATTTTTCCTTTTCCTTGTTTTTCTCCTGGTCTGCTCCACTGTAGCATTTTCTCCTGTCCTGAGGCAGAAGAGCAGGTTGAATTCTGTTTAACTCTTATGCTGAGGGTGTGGCACTGAAAGTGTAGTTAAGTGTATAGGGACAGTCTTCTAGAACTGCTGCCTATGCTGGAGTTGGACTTCTGTCCCCTTTACCCTGCAGGGCAAACAAATTTAGCCTACTGTGGTTGCCTTCAATGCCCTCAGAGCATCTGCAGCTTTGGTGGCCTGCTTTCCCCTTCCCCCTCCCCCACTGTTCATGTTATTCTGAAAACAGCCTTTTAAAAAAACTAGCTGGTCTCCACTTGGCCATTCTTTTCAACTCCCCAGCTGTTTTCAGGTGATGCAAATAATCTGGCCATCCCTTTCTAGAAACAAGCCTTCTGCTGGAAGTGTTTAACTTTGTAATTAACAAAACGTCCAATACTTCGGAGATTTGTTTGCTTGGGGATCTAACAGTAAAAATAGAGGTGAGTAGCCACTTGATTTTACAAAGATAAAATGTTTGCTATTAATATTCAACAACATACACAACTTCAACTGGCATCATTAGTCTGAAACACAATATGAAATTCCAGTTACTGCTGCCTTCCTATCAGACAGCTGACACCCAATGGCAAAAGTGTTTGGAATAATCAAAGACACAAACGGTAATATCTACTCGTATCTAATCATATGACCTTAGGCTTCTATTTTCTCAGGTCTGAAATGAGAAGGTTGAACTCTGAACTCTGAAATGAGAGGTCATTTCAGTTCAAAAAGTAATCTAGCTTCTTTCAGAGTTAATAATCTGGGCTAATAATAGTTAGCTCTTTTCCCTGGGGAAGGGGGAGAAAGACAGGTTTATCCGGTTACTACTGTTTTTCTCCTCTTAGTCCAAAAAAGAAAAAGGAGAAGAGTTTGTAGCAAATAAATCAATAAAATAACAGAAAAATACACTGAGGTTTTAGAATCAGGGGATGAGAAAAGAGATGAATACACACAAATTTATTCTATGACGTCCTATAGTTGGGTCACGAAGTCTATGCAGAACTTTCTGGTGGCCCACGCAGAAAAGAAAACTTGATTAGTTACGAAACTCTTATTATTCATAAGACAATAGCAAACCGAAGTAAAGCTTTCCCTACAAACTCACTCTGAGGAAACTGCCCCACTCCACCCCGTGGGTGTTACTGGTTTCCTAGGGTTTCTACAAGAGTGGAAATGGTGTGTGTTGGGGGAGGGAGGGGCTTTGAACAATAAAAATGCATTCTTTCACAATTCAAGAGGATGGGAGTATGAAATCAAGGTCTTGGCAGAGATGGTTCTTTCTGGGAACTCTGAGGAGAATTTGCTCCATGCCTCTCTCCTAGCTGCTGGTAGCTGCCAGAAATCCTTGGAGTTCCGTGGCTTGCAGCTGTGTTCACTCCAAATTCTGCCTATCATCACATGGCCTTCTCTGTGTCTCTGTATCCAAATTTCCCTCTCCTTTCTTTAAAAAATTAAAAATATATATTTATTTATTATATGGGAAGAGAGAAGGACAGAGCACAAGTGAGGGAAGGGGAGAGAGAGACACACACACACACATAGACTCCAAAGCAGGCTCCAGGCTCTGAACTGTCAGCACAGAGCCCGATGCAGGTCTCAAACCCACAAACTCCGAAACCATGACCTGAGCCAAAGTCAGAACCTAGTGGACTGAGCCACCCAGATGCTCCTAGAGGTGTGTATATTGATCATTAACAGTCACTGCATCAACCACATAGGAAAAATACCTTGACCACTTATTCAGAGCCACAGCTCCTTAGAAGAACACTAGGTTTTAGAATTGGGACCAGATCATTCGTCTGAGACTGAGCAAGATTTTGGGGTGAGGACCTAGCCATCTCCTTCCTCACTTTGGATTACTCCTTGACTAAATTGCCCTGTTTGCTTCTCAGTGTTAGCAAAAGTAAATAGTTGGGCAGAGTTTTTATGCAGAAGCCTAGGGAAGAAGCTGGAACAATGGTATGGTTGATTCTCTTTCCAGTTCTTGGGCCAGCCTTGAGCCCCTGCAGTTAAATGGGTTAGAGACAGAAGTGGTTCTAGAATGATTGGGAGCCTCGCGGCATACATGTTTTGCTTTGGGTCCCAAGTTGTGGCACAGAGCACAAGGGAGAGGAGTGCTTTCCCCACCTCGCTATGGCACACAGCTCAGCTATGGTGGTCATGGGGGGGACAGGACTGACAGGGAATCTGTGCCCCTCAGGATATAAGAGGATGAACAGCACTGGGAATTCAGCAGGAAGAGACATGCCTTCATGTGGGGCGAGGCGGGGGAGACTTGGTAGCCGTGGCAACAAATAAGGGATCCCTTCTTCAAAAGCAATTGGGCAGAGGACTTATAGAAGAAAACCAAAATAGTGAACAAGACCCAGTTTGCTTCTGAGTAAGTGTGAGACAATTCTGGGGTGTCTCGGGAACAAGTAAAAGTACTATCTGTTTTTTTAAATGTTTCAATGCCGGCTGTTTTTTTACTATAGTAAAACATACATAATATAAAATTTAACATTTATTTTCATTTTTTAAGTCAGTGGCAGGAAATATGTTTACACTGTGGGGCAGCCATCACCACCTTCTATCTTCAGAACTCTTCATCGTCCTAAATTGACACTCTTTACCCAGCAAACCCATTAAACACTACCTCCGCATTCCTCCCTTCCTCCAGGCCTGGGTAACCTTTGCCCTACTTTCTGTCTCTATGGATTCGACTACTTTAGGCCTCATGTAAGTGGAATCATACAGTTTCTGTCCTTCGATGGTTGGCTTATTTCACTTAGCATAATATCTTGATGGTTCGTCCATGTTTTACATGCATCCGAATTCCTTTCCTTTTAAAAGCTGAATAATATTCCATCGTATGTATATACTATATTGTGTTTATCCATTCATCTGTCGACAACTAGGAGAGTTTTAAATGTGGAGACTGAGGCTCACAGCTCTGTAGGTCAGAATGAACCGACAGTTAACAGAGTTCTGATACTAACGCCAACAGGAATCTGCTTGTACTCACAGACCCATCGTACCTGGGGACATTCAGGTTACTGAAATGTTTAAGTTTTTTCTTCTGGCATATGCCTTAATTTACAGCAGAAGAAATGAAAGCCAGCCTGACTAAAGCCCTCCAGCCTGGTAGTGGGTGCTTTGTCTTCTTACTTGCCTGCCCCGTGATGACTGGATACAGGCTCTGATTCTGCCAAGGATGAACTATGGACCCTTTTCCTCTAAGTCACAGATGGAAATACGGTCCCAGCAGCATCTGGGGCTGGGACTCGGGGGTGGAGTGTCTTCCTGGCCAGGCAGAAGGAAACAGAAACAAATCTCTTCTCTCTGTTATCTACAGGGTGAATGGCAAGAAATAAACACATCTTATCTCAAATAGAATTCTCCCTCCTTTTATGAGAATAGGTCCTATTCTACATAAAACCCTTTCAGATTTACTTGTTCATATTTTATTAATAGTTATACAGGATTCATAAATATATTACTGCTCTTTGGCCCATCTGATGGATGGAATATTGGCAGAATGTGATTTATGAGCTCAGAACGACACAGCTGGTGGGCTATGGGCCTGTAATTACTTAGGGTTCTTTGAGCCTCTCTGCAAATGGAAAGTGTGCAAATGTGAAAGTGCCAATTGTCCCCAATTACTTGAAATATTTTCTGTAAATATCTCACCTCTTCCTGCATTATTAGCCGAATTAAAAGGAAATCATCATATTAGTGTATAGAATATTCAAGTGAACAAATGGGCCTTTAACATTACTCAGTGAAACAATTAAGTGGTTGAAATATGATCATCAGAAATGATATGTGAATTCAATTAGGATGGTATGTGTCACATCTCTGATGCTCAGTGAAATGTTAAATATCAAAATAAATAAAGAGCCACATAGAAAATACAAATAACTTTCACGAATGGCAGTTTATTGTCATATCAAGGTATGGAAAGTATACTTGATGGATATAAATAGCAAAAGAGAAACCCCAAAGCAAAGCTTTTTTTAACTAATTTTCTCTCCTGATGAAAAAAACAAAACAGCATAGGAAAAATAAAATTTAAAATTCTGTGTCCTGGAGCTCCTGGGTGGCTCAGTCTGTTAGGTGTCCAACTTCAGCCCAGGTCATGATCTCACGTTCGTGGGTTTGAGCCCTGTGTTGGGCTCTGTGCTGACATCTCAGAGGCTGGAGCCTGCTTCAGATTCTGTGTCTCCCTGTCTCTCTGCCCCTCCCCCTCACATGCTCTGTCTCTCTCTGTCTCTCAAAAAAAATGTTAAAAAATTTTTAAATAAAATAAAACACATTGTGTCCTTCCCATAGACACACACAAAAAATGTAACATACATTTGGTTGTAGCAGCCTGTTGACCTGTTTGACTTTAGGGAGGAGTTTGATATTGTTTATATGACCTTGTGTGAACACAGGAGTGCTAGAGTTCCTTAACTGGAAGACACTTCAACATAAGAGGTAGTCTTCAGGTCACTCGTGCTTGTTAGACTGAATTGCTATGATGCTCTGAGCTCACAATCAGGGTCGTTGGCTAGTGGTCTTCTCTGGACAACCTGTACTGAGTAGGTGGACATCTTGGGAAAACTCAAGAATATCACAGATGCTCAGGGCTCGAGAATATCTTCTATACCAATGAATAGACTGTATGTACTTACAAATTAGTTGTATATGAAGAGTCTTGTATATGAAGAGTCAATAGCTAGTAGGACACACATACAAATGTTAAGAGCGGTTAGCTCTGAGCAGTGGGAATAGGGCTCGGGCTGGTGTGAAAGTGGGATTTTACTTCTCACTTTATAGATTTCATGTTTGGGAAAATTTTCATGTGAAGTGGGTATCATTTTTTTAAAAAAGTTTATTGAGAGAAGGGGGCAGAGTGTGCAGCCTCGTGCATGCAAACAGGAGAGAGGAAGAGAGAGAATCCCAAGTAGGCTCCATGCCATCAGCCCAGAGCCCGACATGGGGTTTGATCTTACAAATAGTGAGATTATGACCTGAGCCAAAATCAGGAGTCAGAAGCTTAACCAACTGAACCACCCAGGCATGCCTGGGTATCATTTTTATAATAATTAAACTTAAAATATATCACTGTATACCTGATCTGCTCTAAGAGAGGGTGCGGAAGAGGTGTTAGAACAATGTGTGAGTGATATCAGAGTGCCCGAATGTGTGTGGATGCAGAAAGGCATTAATAATCCTGTTTGGTTACTAAATATTAACATCAAGATTATTTTTATTTGTAATCTCTTAATTACAGATACATAAAAAGAGCCAGTCATGAATTGTCAAAACTTGGAAGCAATCGAGATGTCCTTCAATAGACAAATGGATAAACAGACAGCAGAACATCCATAAGATGGAATATTATTCATTAGTAAAAAAAATTATCAAACCATGAAGAGACATGAAGAGGGGCATTTGGGCGACTCAGTTGGTTAAGTGTGGGACTCTATTTTTTTTAATGTTTAATGTTTATTAATTTATTTTGAGAGAGAGAGAGTGTGTGTGTGCATGTGGGCACAAATGCACAAGCATGTGGGGAAGGTACAGAGAGAGAGGGAGAGACAGAATCCCAAGCAGGGTCCACACTGTCAGTGTAGAGCCCGATGTGGGGCTGGATCTCACAAACCAGGAGGTCATGACCTGAGCTGAAACCAAGAGTCAGACGCTTAACTGACTGATCCACCAGTGACCCCAAGCGTGGGACTCTTGATCTCAGCTCAGGTCTTGATCTCAGGGTTGGGAGTTAGTTGAAGCTGTGAGTGGGGCTCGATGCTGGGAGTGTAGCCTACTTAAAAAAATTTTATGCCATGGAGGAGAAGTAAGTGCATATTGCTAAATGAAAGAAGCCAATCTGAAAAGGCTGCATACTGTGTAATTCCAACTCTATGACATTCCAGAAAAGGCAAAACTACGACCACGTAAAAAGATCGGTGGTTCCCAGGGGTTGGGGAGGAGGAGAGGGAGGGAGGGACGAATAATCAGGGCACAGGGGACTTTTAGGGCAATGGAACTATTTTGAATGATACCGTTAATGATCAATACATGACATGCGTTTGCCAAAACCCATCGAACAATACAACACAGAGAGTGAACCCTAATGGAAACTATGAACTCCAGTTAATAGTAATGTATCTATATTGACTGGTCAATTGTAACAAATGTAATCCCCTAATGCAAGATGTTAACAATAGGGAAACCGTTTGTAGGGAAGAAGGAACACATGGGAATCCTTTGTACTTTCTGCTCAGTTTTTCTGTAAAACTATAGTTATAATTTTAATAACAATTTTAATAACTTAATGCTGTCTTCCGATATGTAATGATAAAAGGCCAGTAATAACATAACACCATTAAGAACTAGTTTTTCCTAACCAAGTCAAGAAGCTCCGAGTCACATTTTACAAGGCAAGGCTCTGGAAAGCTTCTCTTCCCGGTCTGCATCTGCCTTGCCCCGCCGTCCTGGGACAGGTCCTCGCCGGCGCGCTGCTGGCATGGACATTGTGCGCCCGCGCCCGCCTACATGGCCTTGGCAAGTGCTTGTCTTGTGCGCCCTAACCTCCAGAATCCCTCTGGTTCTCACTAGGGGGCCGGGCACCATGGGTCTCTTCTATGCAGTTGACGACCCCTGCGGCCACGCGGTCACATGGCACAGCGCTCAATGCACCTGCCCGCCCCACCCTGAGAGTCACCCACGCGCCACGCGTCACGCCCGGGCACCAACTATGGCCAGGACGCTGAGTCAGCGGGTTTGCAATCAGCCCCTCTCTGCGGGAGGCTGCCGTGACTCACAGGGTGTGAGAGCAGGCGGTGTTGGGAGCCAGCGTGGCGGGCCAGACCCCTGGGAAGGAAGTCCTAAGCTGTGCTGATTTGTTTTTCTCCTCCTCTGGCCCAGCTTAGGGGGCCATAAACCCCCAATACAACTGAGGTGCTCACACACCGCTCTGAACGTTCAGTTTGTCATCAGCGGAGCCTGCTGGTGGTGCTTACAGCCCAAAGATAAACACCCACTTCCCTCGGGGGCATTGGGATTTATTCTATTTAAATTGCACAGATTGTTTTCATTCCTCCCTGTTTGAAGTCTTGAAGGCTGAAATCTGCTTCTCGGCCTCTTGCATGCATTTGTTGTAATGATGGAGTCACCCCTGCAACACGGGCTGCTCCTATAGCAACAGCAGCAAAACAGATCAGACCTCCACCAGGGTCAGGAAAGGAAACTCCCAAGAAAGCCGGCCGCTGCAGTCAAGGGTGTGGATGTCTCTTCTAGGGCCTGGTGAGCAGGCATTGAAGAAAAGCCAGTATGACAAAGATGTTTTCCTGATGAGGTCCTGCATTGTGCTAGTTCAGCTGAAAAATTTTTAAAATACGTCCTTCCTTTCCGGTTAGAAGTTGGAAGTCAGAGTTAATGCTTATTTCAAACAGTTACATGAAAGGAGGGTGTTACACCTTCATGCATATTCATACAATTGTATGCCTTATTCTTGATATTTTTGTATATCCACATACATTGCGCACATCCAATGTCTATGTGCAGCACATGATGTAATCACATTCCATTTTTTGGAAACTGTTTGAAACTTTGTACTTCCAATATTGTTTGGAAGACACTTGCACACTTGATACATTGAAGTTTATCTTAAATTCTAATATTAAGTACAGAGTTGAGGGTCAAGATTCCTCTGGATCCAGACTAAAAAGCAAGGCTTCATTGCCTTCTAAAGGAAGAATTCTCACTCTTATTAGACCCCAAGACTCACTTTTTACAATGGACATTCTGTAACACCTCCTCAACTATTCTAAAATGCATTCATACTTGATATCATTCACCTATAACATAATTTTTAAAAACCAACACAATATTCTAAAATATAAAGGGGAGGGGAGCCTGGGTGGCTCAGTCCATTAAGCATCCAACTTTGGCTTAGGTCATGATCTCTCAGTTCATGGGTTTGAGCCCTGGGTCAGGCTCTGTGGGGACAGCTCGGAGCCTGGAGCCTGCTTTGGATTCTGTATGTCTCTCTCTGCCCCTCCCTCACTAACTGTCTCTCTCTCTCTCTTTCTTCTCTATCTCTCTCTTTCTCTCAAAAATAAATAAATAAATAAATAAATAAATAAATAGGAAATAAAAGGAAAGTAATAATTATATGATAGAGAGGCATGAAAGGAGAAGACATAATGAAATAGACATTGTGTACCACATGAAAGTGCCTGCTATCCGTGAAGGCTAAAGCAGGTGTTTCATATTGGTAAGTAAAATACCCCAAACCAGTGATAGGATTTTCTGAAATGGCAGGCAAGTCTTAGTAGAACAAGCAAAATAAAGTATGATCTTCCCTCTTTTTGTATTGCAGTTGCATTCATGGAACTCAGCATTTATTAAAACTCCACAAAAATATTTTGTGTTTACATGTAAAATGGAGTTGGGCTCTGGGCTCAGATACTCATAAACAGGGACTTGCGTTGTTGGATTTTCTTACACAAATAGCTGATGGGATGTACAAAAGTTGACAGAACTGTCCCAGGCCAACAGTGCTGCCCAAATATTGTGATAACTAATCCTCTCTCCCGGCAGCTTTCAAAAACATTCCCAGGGGGAATTTCAAAACCCTCCACCTTTTAAACCATTGTTCTAATAGACAGAACTCTAACAGGGACATAACGCTGATGTATTTTATTTATTGACTTGAGAAATGAGTCAAAGAATGCAAGGCAAAGTTGCCCCAAACCAGATCATCTTAAAAATCAAAGGGTGGGAAATTCATCCCACTGAAAGGAGTCTCCTCCTGGTGCTTGCCACTTCCGCAGGGGACCGAAATGACCAGCTTATTCATAAACAAGAAAAAAAGCAAGGTCCCTCCAAAAGCATTTCTAACCATTTGATAGGTGGGGCTGGTCCCAAGACCATGTGATGCCTTAGAAACTCAGTCCTGGGGAACGACACTGGAGCAAATACGTGACTGTGATGAGCTGAATGAAACGGCTTCTCCATCTCCAAACAGATGCATTCTCTAGAAACCAGGTCAAGCTGGCTTGAGCACCACATCCCTTCTGCAGGCCATTTGCTTGTCTGGAAATGACACAAGGCACAGGCAGGTCCTGTAGGCCTTATGTGCAGGGCGGGAAGACTAGATGGAGAGGAAGGAAGCAAGGAGATACTTTTCTTTCTTTATTTATTTTTAATAGTTTATTGTCAAATTGGTTTCCATATAACAACCAGTGCTTCTCCCCACAAGTGCCCCCCACCATGGCCACGACCCCCTCCCTCCCTCCCCCTCCCCCTTCACACAGATCAAGGGAGACTACTGAATACTGAAAACGAACCATGGACTGAAGGCAATACTTTTCAATCCTGTTCTACATTGGACTCTCCTGGGAAGAGATTTTGACATTCATCATTTAGGACCTTTTTCTCCCCCAGTAAATGTTGGCAAATTGTATTAGTTTTATGTCCTTATTTTGTATACTGTCTAGTTCCAATGAGAGTATTTCTTAGAACGGATAACTGTTTCAATAGTGTTATCCTTTTGAATCAGGGCTTAGGATACTTGTAATACATTTTGTTATAAAATCGAAAACCAGTGATGGTACATTTGTTTCATTATCTGTCACCCCGTCCACTCAACCTCCCACTGACCGAAGCTGAAAGCTGACTGTGTAGTTCCTATCCTCTTCTCTCTCTAGTTCACATTCTTCAAACCATGAATGTCCCATCACATTTTTAATGCAATGGTAGGCTTTCTCTCTCTCTCTCTCTCTCTCTTTTTGATCTGAATCCATGACGAGATCATAGAACAAAGATTTTTTTTAAAGTTTGCTTACTATAGCATGATTCATTCTACCAGGCCAGGCTGCCCTATCTTTGTAGATATTTATACTCTATCATTATCATGAAGCTGTCTGTATAGGATGGCTATTAAGAGCTTAATCTTGGGGCACCTGGGTGGCTCAGTTGTTGAAACATCCGACTTCCGCTCAGTTGGTTCATGAGTTCAAGCCCCGCATCAGGCTGACAGCTCAGAACCTGGAGCCTGCTTCGAAATCTGTGTACCCCTCTCTCTTTCTCTCTTTGCCCCTCCCCTGCTCATGTGCACTCTCTCTCTCTCTCTCTCTCCCTGTCTCAAAAATAAACACCAAATAAAGAGCTTTAACTTTATATTCAAATCCTAGCTCCACCCTTTATTGCTGTATCGCCTTAGGCAAGTTACTTAAACTCTCTGTGCCTTATTTCCACATCTGTAAAATAGGAACAGCAATAGGTTTACCTCACCAAGACTGCTGTGGGAACTCATTGCAGGAGTTCATACATGACCAAGATGTTGGATAGTTAAGATGCATGTGGTGTAATCAGAAATAACTTCTTTTCTGACTGTCTACCTAAAATTTATTCAGTGAGGGGTCTACTTTGAAAGAAAAACCAGGTAGTTCCCTAATGTTTCTGACTATCCTTGGATAATAAAAGGTTCTAGAACCTCACTATGTCACAAAACACAATCACACTTTGATGCTTAGGAAGTCATGTCCCATGTAATAAAGGCTTCCTCTCTCTTTCTTTCCTTCTTTGCAATTGACTATTTTATTTTCCAATCAAGCCAAGTCCCAACTTATTGCTTTCTTCCCTTTTTACACAACAGACATTCTTCTCCAGAGAGAGCGGTGAATCTACCTCCAGCTCCATCCTCTTTGACCTTTTTGACCAGTGGACATGAATTTCTGATGAAAGTGATCTGACCAAGGCTAAATTCATAATTGGCAATTCCCCTTTTAATGTCTCCAGGCTTGAGTGGGGAGGGACTGGGCTCCTCACCTTTCTTCTTTCCGTCCAGCCTACTTCCAGAGCTGGGAAGGCACGGAAGCCCAGCTCTCCAGCACAGTGGCTATGGTCAGCTTGGCCTTCAGCTGACTCCTCATGCTGGACTTGTCTGTCGGGCTCCTTGTAGCCCAGCGGGGCATCAAAATCTACGTTCGTGTCACACTTGATGACGGCCCAAGGCTTTGTCAGGCTTGGTCTCCATCACCCGCAGTTCATAAATCTTCTCATTGTAGTTGATGGCAATCACATCCCCTGTGGTTAGGCAGGCAGAGTTTCTTAAAACGTTTTCTAATACTGCTCTGGAGTCGGTGATGTCCAGGAAGTCGAGGCTCTGAGGCTGGAATTTGGAGTATGTGGCTACTTGAAGGTCACCACTCTCCACCAGGACTAAGCCCTCTTCTTCCAACAGCAAATTCTGCATCACGCAGTGTGTGGGAGGGGTGGGAGGAGGGAGGGTAGCAGATGCCCTCTTGGCCACAATCTCCAGTACACTGAAGTTCTCAGCACGGTCTGAGTTCTTGTTGGTCAGTTTGAATGGCATGGAGTAGGTAACAGAGCTGAGTTGATCAAGGGCTGAGGGTCACATAATTATTTCCCCTCCTTTCTCCACATCTGACCTGGCTTTAGGCCCTGTGAGCATGGACACAGAGAAGCAGCGATACTGCCTGGAGAAGCCATTCTGGAAGATCCAGGGAGCCGAGTGGACAGACATGTTGAAGGGGAACATGATGAACCCCTGCGCCTGGAAGATGCAGCTTCGCCCTGAGAACGTTCGGATGAGAGCCCGCCAGCTTGCTCAGCTCACAGCCCCCCCGAAGGCTTCCTTCCAGCTTCATCCAAGTTCCCCCGAGCTGGGGTCCGCTGCTGGGAAACCACACAGGGGGCACAATTCTCCTCTATTTCCTCCCCTCATCTCTCCAATCTTGTTCTCCAATTTGATGACCAGCATTGCTCATCAGTTGAAGTGGGAGGAAAGGTAAGGTGGTGGGCAGAAAAGTTCTTACTTAATTGGTATCTTTGGGAAATGATGTTCCACTGCCTGGGTTTGGAAAATGTAGGAGGAACTTTGTTTCCAGGCGTTTAAGAGCGCCCCACCATGACCATTCAACTGTGCTTCTCCTGTTGGGGGAATTGTGTTTTCAGTTGCTCACTCCACACTGAATCTCTGTTAGAGACCCTTATTCCTCCAGCCAGAATTTAAGAAGACTCTAAGCCCGCCGTCTCTCCCTCCTGGCCCACACTCCGGGAGTGCAAGCTGATTTTGATACAGCAGCAGCTCTGCTCTCTTACTGATGCTACGAACTGACCCTTCTCTCTTACCCTCTAGATGCTCCAGATGCAAATCAGACAACCATCGGTCCACTGTGCTTCCTCACTGCACGGAACTCTCTGGATGGTCCCAGTGGAAGCCCGTCTTGATTCTAGAAAGTACCTCTCTCCAAATACATTGTCCTCCAAAATTTTCTCTCAATTTCAACTCTTTTATATATTTGACTTGGCTGAAGTAGTCACGAATTGTATAACTAGTTTTCAAGGGAATCTGGCTTTGAAAGCCCTCTGGCTTTGAAAGCCCTCACTTTGATATTTAATATCTAGGGTTTTTATGCCTTAGCCAATACTGGGAAAGGAAGAGACCCATGTTTATACCCTTTATATGTGTAAGTGGAGAGCATTTATATCTGGGCTTAGTAAATATCAGCTATCACTACTATCCTGGATAGGAAATAAGACATGCGGTAGTTTAAAAGAAATAGAACCAAAACAAAAGAATTACTCATGTTTTTCTCTAACAAATAGCCTTGGATAATTGATTTGATGCTGTGGGGTATCTTTTCCAGTTTATTTTCAGAGTAGAAGGAATGTTCCCCTACTCGTATTGAATTAACTACACCTCCACTTGAGAGCAGTGGACTTGTGACCTCTTATTTCTAGTCAGGAACTGTACTTTGAAACTGTGCCACAGTACACAAAGGGGTGTGTGTGCCTGAAAATGTGGCCAATATGCAGCCCACAAGTGTATAGGGTGATGGCGTCTCACACAATGAAGATGGCTGAAAGACTGGCCCCCAACCCCATTGACAATACGGTGATTATCACTTTGGCAGATGTACTAGGGAGACTGTCTGCTTTTGGAATGATTCCCTCATGGTTGACTTTTCTAGGGAAAAAGGCTTACTGCTTTTTAAAACTGAAATATTTTCATAGATTGGGAAAGATGATTTTCGTTGTTATATAACTACAGTTTCATTTTTCTATTTTCATTTCCAAAGAATAGTGAAAAGGGTGCTGGATTTGGAGTAGAGGATATAGTTCTTTTTTTTTTTCCTTTTTAAAATGTTTATTTATTTTTGAGAGTGAGAGAAAGCTTGGGGGGGGCGTGGTGGGGAAGAGGATCTGAAGTGGGCTCTTCCCTGATTGAGCCATCCGGGTCCCCTAGAGGATGACATTCTAATTGGACCAGTTGACTCCCAGCTATGAGAGTCTGAGAAGAATCTTTTAGCACTTACTTTCCCACTCCATCCAGTGGGACCGCAGACCTGGCCTGGTTAACTCACAGGGTAGTTGTTTTAAAGGATTTGATTGGCAATATGAATAATAGTATCAACAGTACTATTTAATCATTAACAAAAGTGCTTAATAAGTAAACAAAGGAACCAGTTTTCCTGTTGTATTTGGAATGGGATCTTCTACAGATACAGTTTATATTGAACAGGCTGAAACAGAAAACAAAGCCCCAGAGATTCTGGAGTTTTCTAATAGAAGAAACTACTGCATAAGAATATAATCAGTCAGTTAACATATGTCTGGTGAGCTCATTTACTTGTGTAAGCAAATTCCAGGTTCTACAATCAATAAAGTCTATAGAACAAAAAGTCAATTCAATGTTTTCATAACAGTGCGCTCATCATGCATTTTGTGACTGAAAATCACATTTTCAGGAGATTGAATGAGAGCTAAGTTTTTAACAGTTAAGTGTTCCATGGATTATTTTGAGAAGCTTGTTTCTTCTCAATAAGTACAAGCGATAGACCCTGCATAGATTTAAACTTAAATAAGATACCTGAGTGACGAGACAGTAGGGCTCGTGAAATTGAGACAGTAGGCTAGGGATACAGGAATAAGCCAATAACTACACGGAGAATAATGAGAACTAGGTTTTTACGGTGGGAAAAGGGATTACAAATATGAGAAGGGGAGATAAACTCTGAGGTGCTGGGCTGAAACTGACAGTATTGATGTGAGCTCATATTTTATGTAAAGACTGGTAAATATAGAAATAGTCATACAGAGTATGTATAATCTAGCTCTGTTCATGACAGGGCTCATATGCAATGGCAGCCCAGTAGAAATTGGTACATGGTTTCCAAATATCATTCTTCATTAAAATAAACCAGGACTCCTACAGAAATGATTCCAAGGGCAGGGCAGGTAAATATATGGAGTGTTTGAAACATTATAGTGCCCAGAAAATTGGGAAATGCCTTAAAAATAATGGAAACATCCCAAAAGGACACAGAATTGGGCATATCTGGGTCAATTAGAATATTAAAAAATTGATAGTTATGGATTACACCCCTTGAATAAAATAGGAAGCCATGAGTCCATACTGATATAAACAAACAAGGGCATGTAAATTGGTACAGTCACTATTTTAAGGAGATATCTGACTGTGTTCTTGTTTGAGTACACATTTGTGCATATAGACGCTTGCTCTCACTGGTTCAAACAGAGACTAAAGATTAAAGTAGGGAGTGGAGAATGTGAGAGCAAAGGAGGTAAAACTGGGGAATCTAGGTGAAGTGGATATGGGAATTCTTTAAACTGTTTTTGCAACTTTTCTACCCATTTATTTCATAATAAATCAGTTGAAGCATTAATAAAACTGTTTAGCATCTATCTCTTAGTAGTGTTCTAGAATCACAGTACTCCTCTGATTATAGCGTTTAAATATTATTTGCATTTCTATTCCTTATCCGAATGTTAGTTGTTTTGTAACTGAGTCTGAAACCTAGTAGTTTTTCTTGTCTTATTTCCACAACGTACGGTCAGTGTTAATACCTACTTGGAATCTCTACAGTGTTAGGTAAAAATGAAGATGCTGAGGATGCCCAGACTGTTGAAGTAAAAAAAATATATTGAAATGAGGACCAGAAATCTACATTATTACCGAGCTCTTGGGTGATTGTATGCACACTGAAATTTAAGAGATCTTGTCACATGGTTTTTATGGTGTTGAGTGTAGTAATTTTGATGATGACCAAAGACACGCCTTCACGACAAACAAAATTATATCATGAAATGCTCATTTTAAATCTAATTATTTTTAAATTGCTTGGAGTACTTATTCAAGGTTTTTGTCTGTTTGTTTGTTTGTTTGTCTCTTTACATCACACATGACAGGATTCTCATTGAGTGAAAAATTCTTGGGGCAGAAACTTCCCCTCAAAATGCTGTAGATATTATCAACTGACTTCTGGAATATAGTATTTCAGAGAAATCTGAGTATGGCCTAATTTTTGTTCTCTGTGGTTTTTATTTTTTTAATGTTTATTTTTGAGAGAGAGAGAGAGAGACAGACAGACAGACAGACAGACACAGTGTGAGCAGGGGAGGGGCAGAGAGAGAGAGAGGGAAACACAGAATCCGAAGCAGGCTTTAGGCTCTGAGCTGTCAGCACAGAGCCTGACGTGGGGCTCGAACTCACTAAAGGTGAGATCATGACCTGAGCTGAAGTTGGATGCTTAACCAACTGAGCCACCCAGGTGCCCCATTTTTGTTCTGTTTTTATAGATCTAGTATTTTTCTGCCTGGATGCTTCTATAATCTTTTATTATTTTATTTTAATTTATGGTATTTTATTTAAAATATTTTCTTTTTTTATTATTATTTTTTAAAAGTGGGCTTCATTTCCAGCACAGAGCCCAACACTGGCTTTGAACTCATGACTGTGAGATCAAGACCTTAGCTGAGTTAAGAGTCTGACGCTTAACAGACTAAGACACCCAGGTACCCCTATTATTTTAATTTTTAAAATTTACCAAGATGTGCCATTGATCTTTAAGAATGTATAATGCTAATATACCAGAATACTAAGAATTAGTATTGGATAGTAATATTATAGTATGATCTACAATAACACTAAGAATTTTTCAGCATAGGATAAATTCCTCCCACTGCATCTCTGACCATTCGTCTGGTGAGTACCATGCCAGGTACGTGAACCCTCTACCTTTACTCATTCTGCCATGCAGGGATCTTCTTGCCCCCTCATGATGGGGACTCCCCTTGCCTCAGTCCTGTGTTAGAGCTCCTGATTTCTGAATCCTAGGTCTTCCTCTTATTCTCACATTTTGTAGCACATATCCTTGGTAAGGAAAGGATACACAGAGGCTAAGATTTTGAGATCTTGTGTGTCTGAATACAGCCTTGTCCTGCTCTCATGCACTACAAATAGCCGATCAAGTATGGAATTCTAAATTGCAATAATTTTCTTACAGATTTTGGAAGACTTTACTCCAGGGGTTTCTTGCTGCCACTGTTGGTAGGGTGAAATCAGCAGCCCTTCTGTTTCCTAATACTATGTATGCTACAATTTTTTCCAAGCTGGAAATGTGTAATATCTTCTTTTTACCTCTAGTAGTCTAATACTTCAGAAGAATGTGCCTCAGACTGACTTTATTGAGCTAAACACATTTTGGGATCTTTTAACCTGGCAGTTTATACCATTCAGTCCCAAGAAACTGTCTTAAAATTTTTTCTTTTATTATTTTTTTCCCTCTAGTTTCTTTCTTCTTTCCTTCTGGTACTTCTATTATTCAATTTTTTTTCATCTTCTTCCTTTTCTTCCACTGTTTGTTTGTTTGTTTATTTATTTATTTATTTATTTATTTTTATTTTATAGAGAAAGGGAGAGAGCATGAGCAGGGGAGAGGGGCAAAATGAGGGAGAGAGAACAAGAGAGAGAGGGAGAGAGGATTGTAAGCAGGTTCCATGCTCAGTGAGGAGCCCTATGCAGGGCTCAATCCCATGACCCTGGGATCATGACCTGAGCTGAAATCAAGAGTCACCCAGGCACTCCATTGTCTTCCACATTTAGAGAGAAGTCCTCAAACTTCCCTTCTCAAGTGCTTTCAACAGAACTTTCTGCAGTGATGGGAAATGTTCTATACTGGAGATGTCCAATATTTCGCAACTAGCCATATATGACTTTTGAGCATCTGAAATGCAACTATTGCAAATGAGGAGTTAAAGTTTTAATTGTATTAAAGTAATTTGAGTTTAAATCTGGTGGCTAGTGGTTACCACATTGGACAGCACAAGTGTTTGTTTTTTGCTACTGTGTTTTTAATTTCCAAGAGCTCTTTTAGTTTTTTGTTTTCCTAAAGTGTCTCTTTCCATAGCCTTGGTTCTTGTTTAATGGATGTAATCTTCCTTCTTATCTCTTTGAGGATTTGATTATAACTGTTGCTTTTATGTCTTAAATAGTTTGTTTCCTCCAAGATGCTGCTTCTGCTTGTGTTTATTTCTTTTGGTCTCTCTTATATAACAGACTTTCATCAGATGTCTGGTAATCCTTGGTGGTCTACTTAAAAATGACTGAGTTTGTGAGTTCACTAGAGGGTGGTCAGTATATTTAAATATTGTCTTTTTGGATAGCCAGGTTCCTCCAAGGAAGAGTTTTCTAGTCTTCCACCTAATGGGTAAAGGTCTAACTGCTGTCTCTTCTGGGGACAAACCTGGGGAAGAGATTGGGACAGGGATGATCTCTTAATCCCTGTGGTTGACTTCTGCAAGGGTGAAGGAGTGCTCTAATTTCTTCTCAAATAGCTTTCACCTTCATCCTCCTGACATTAGGTCTTCTCTCCCTTTTACTTCCAGTCCTACTCTTGCCATCTTAACTTAAAGAGCCTAGGAATTGTGTCCTTTGGAGATTTTATGGAGATTTTGCTGTGTAAATATGGTTGGTTTCTCAACTTTCCCATTGACAGCTTGGGATTTTGTTTTCTCAGGTCTGTTAAGTCCCTTACCAACGATCCACAGGTCTTTCAGCTTCCAAAATTTGTTGCTATTGTTTCCTCTCCTACTTGCATAATCCTTGTGGGTTTAGATCTTAAAACAAAACACTTCCTATTTTTTAATGTTTGTTCAAGAGGGAAGAAAATTAAATGCACATGTTCAACCCACCACTTTAACCTGGAAATTCAATGTGTCTACTCATTTTCAAAGGTTCAGTTCCATGAAACATTCTTCTCACTTATTGCCTTTAGCAGAATTAATCCTATCCTTCACTGCATTCAATACTTTGTATATACGCAACAGATTGGATCCTAATTCGTTTATGTGTCCCTCTTTCCCCAGGGAAAATATTAATAGTAAAATATTAGGACCAAGTTTTATCAACTGCACTTATCATAACATAAGCACTCAAGAAATGTTGGCTATATTCAGAAATGTATAATTTGATTCCAGAAAAGGTAGTGATGAAAATTAAAAAAAAAACCCACTTATTTAGATACAATTTCTACCAAACTAAGGCATTTCAATAATTCTTCTTCTTCTCCTCCTCCTTCTCCTCCTTCTCCTCCTCCTCCTTCTTCTTCTTTTTTTTCTGTCTTCCAAAACTAAAATTGAAAACTCATTAACATCTCCACAGCTTGAAAACCTGTTTATAACAGGATAGAGCAATTTTTGGATTTATCGCCCTCTGGTGGCATTTCAAGAAATTAACTTCTTGTACAGCCTGGGGGCCGTGAACAAGAGAGGGTATTTGGTGCTATTGTTATTAACATCTCAACGGACTGCATGTCTCTATTTTCTTAGTTTTCCCAACTGTACACACATGATTTTTGTAATCAGAGAAAACCTATAATTTTTAAGTAATTTGATGAATTTCTGATACAATCTAAGGATATTAGGAAGCTTAACAAAAGTACAAATATACATTCTATGTGCTTTTAGAATACAATTTATTTCTTTAAAAATTTTTTAATGGTTTTTATTATTTATTTTTGAGAGACAGAGAGAGACAGCGTGAGCAGGGGAGGGTCAGAGAGAGAGGGAGATACAGAATCTGAAGCAGGCTCTAGGCTCTGAGCTAGCTGTCAGCACAGAGCCTGATGCAGGGATGGAACCCACGAATGGTATGATCATGACCTGAGCCGAAGCCGGACACTCAACCGACTGAGCCACCTCGGCACCCCAAGAATACAATTTATTTCCAATGTTTACTATGTTTTTCTTATTTCTCAATCTGACTCAGTGGAATTACAATAATCCTCAAATGAATCATTTATCATTTAAATGATAAGGAAATATCTGAAGTTCTTTGCAATAGGAAATCTATTTTATTTTATATACCAAAAACCCAAATTGATTTCCTTCTGCTCAATTTCTAAATAAATTTGATATTGTTATATGCAGGTTCAGGCATGCTTATTTAAACAAAGTTATATAAAAATGTGCAAAATTAACTTTCTTGGGTGATCTATTCAACATACCTCCTGTCCCTGGGTTGCCATGTAGATCAGTACTTGTTAGCAAGGCTACATATCCCCACGCTGTGGGTGGAGCAGAAGATCCTACATGTTTTGCTCAAAATGAGACATGACATGATTTATACCAGGTAATATAAATGTTTCTCTCTCTTTCTCTCTTTTTAAGTTTCTCTATTTATTTTGAGAGAGAGAGAAAGAGAGAGCACAGCATGAGCAGGGGAAGGGCAGAGAGAGAAGGACAGAAGTAATCCCAAGGAGGCTCCGCACTGTTGGGACATGGCGCCCAACACAGGACTCCATCTCAGGAACTGTGAGATCATGATCAGAGCTGAAATTGAGAGCCGGTCGCTGAACCGACTGAGCCACCCAGGCGTCTCTGCACTAATGCTTGTAAGCAATTACATGACACTAGGCAAGAAGAAAAAGGAACAAGGAATTGGAACAAGGAATTAAACTACAAATTATATACATATATGTGTGTACATGAATATCCATAAATATAAAATATATGTACATATAAAATTATATGTAGTTAATAGAATATATGTAAAGTAATTATAATTTACTCAGTAAGCTATATAACAATATGTAAGAATATATTATATATAAGTAACATAGGTAAAATGTAATTTACTTTATATATAGTGTACCATATATGTACATACATAAATACCTAAACTGAATACAATTACCTAAATTTTAAAAAAGTCTTTTTTAATGTGTATTTATTTATTTTGAGAGAGAGAGAGAGCACATGCAGCATGAGCAGGAGGTGGGGTACAGAGACAAGAGAGAGGAGAATCCCAAGCAGGCTCCATGTTGTCACCACAGAGCCCAACACAGGGCTCCATCTCACCAACCATGAGATTATGACATTAGCCAAAATCAATAGTAAGGTGCTTAACTGACTGAGCCACCCAGATGCCCCTGAATCAAATTATTTAAACTTTCAAATGTCTTACATAGTAAAGACATTCTGTCAAACAAATATAAGGAAAATGTATATTATCAGATGGGAACCACAGAAGATAAAGAGGAGAGAGACGAATCTTCCCAATCCCCCTAAGGGCGGAAACAGTGCTTGCGATGAGTTTAATCAGTCTGGACCCAGAGTCTCTTCAGTTCCCACTCAGCCAGAATTGGTCATTTCCATGGCCCAGTGACTGTCTATGTTTTCCATTCTTCTTATTTTTTTTTCCCAAATAAGCATTCTTATTCTAGTTATCCTGGTCTTATTCCTACTATTTTATATTGGGTATGGTCACAGCACGTAACTTATTGTAAGGTTTAATAGATGGAGGCAGAGATGGGAGGACAAAGAGACCACGTTATGGAGCCAAGAAGGCCTTTATTGGGATCTGCAATTCCCGGGGCGAGGTTCCGTGACTCTGGAGCGGGGAGTCAGGGAAGTCACGCCTGATATGGGAGAGCAAGGTGTTTTATGGGTGCAGAAGTTCTGGGTTTGAGCTCAAGTGGGCCAATAGCCAAGTAGGGGCATCTTTGGACAGTGGCAGGATTCAATTGGCTGTTCGCTTCGGTGGGGAGGGGGATGCTGGAATTCCATGGTGAGGCATTCCAGTTTGAGACAGTCCAGATTGAGAGTGGGGGTCGTCAGTCCTGGTGGCGCCTGGATGTTATCTGACCTGCAATAAAATGGCCGCTGGTGCTTTTCAAATGGCTCGGGTCATCCCAGGTTTGCAAGTGGGGGTTGTCAGTGTTCGCAGCTTTCCACATCAAAGTGGCCGCTCAGTTGCTTTCCCATGGCAACTCTACACTTATCTTTTGGTTTTTAAGTGGTTGAGCCCAGAAGAGCCCCATCTGAGCCTGATGGGGAGGACTGCACATCACCCAGAGATTGTAAGCACTGGGTGCTAACTGTATGCACTAACTGAATAAGAGCTGGGGTTGTCTCCATTGCAGAAAAGACGAGTGTGCGCTATACGCAGGAAGAAGGATGTGCACGGATATGTGTGTTCACCAGGATCATGGCAGAGACTTACAGTGGACCAAATATTTGATCTACCCTTTTTCAACAATATACTTTCAACTATTGATAGTTAATTGTTCACAGAACTAAGACAATATTTTTACCAGGTTGTTCTGTGACTAGTGTGTGGTGATGTGACTAAATTTCAACAGATGGGATCGAAGCATAAATAATATGTATGACTTCTGGGTGTGACTTTAACAGGAAATGCACATTCTCCCTCTCAATGTCCCCCTCTTCTGCTGGAATGCACACGAAATGCCAAGTTGCCTGGAACATAGGGATGAGTTCAACATCCTCTGAATGGTGGAACAACTAGATAGAAGGATTCTGGGCTCTGACATCATTGCATTACAGACCCGGACTTGAACCTCTGAGAGAAATAAAATTGTATGTCATTTAAGCTACTGTTATTTAAGATCTTTTCCTTACACAGTCAAATCTTTATTCTAACAAACATGCCAAGGACGGAAGCAGATCTCATAAAGGTCAGAATCAAACAAAATCTGGGAACTTGAGGGAAATAGTCTGGAGAAGTGAAATTTAAACTCTAATCTGAAGAATGAAAGAAATTAGCTGGAGAATCTGAGATGAAACCAGCATAGAATGCTGAGGTACTGAAAGAAGTATGGAAGGACATAGAGGCATTTCATGCTAGGCCTGAGAGATAAGAACAACCCGGATCATTCTGAGCTTTGCAGCCACGTTGATTACGGAAGATGAAAAGTCAAAAGTGAATCCATGTTTCTGGTCTGATCAACTGTGTGGATGGTAGAACCATTTACTGAGAAAAGAAACAACAGAGAAGTGGTAGCTTTTGGTGGGAAGATGATGAGTTTCCTTTTGGAAATGTTTGAGGTGTTTGTGATTATGTGGATTAGTTATGTGGACTTGGTGCTCAGAATTAAGACCTTGGGTAGAAATGTAACTTTGGGAATCAGTGACAAGTGGATGGCAGCTAAAGCTAGAGGAATGGATAAGAACACGTAGGGTGAGAGTCTATACTGAGAAAGGAATAAAAGAAAAGAAGAGGGTCCAGGATTCAGCCCTGACAGAATTGCTGCTTTAAAGAGCAGAGTACAAGAGAGGGGACTGACCACCGAGATTGAGAAGGAATGGATGTAGAGAAAGGAAGGAATCCAGGTGAGTGTGTTGTCATAGAAACAAAGTAAGAAAGTGTTTCAGTAAATAAAGAATGGCCAACAATGCTGGCTTCTGCTGAAAGGTCATATAGGATGAGCTCTGAAAGGAGCCTGCTAAGTTTAAGTGAACCACATAGAGCTAACTGGCAATGGAGAAGTGAAGGCCTGGACTGTAAGGGTGGAATCCAAACTAGCGCAGATTGTATAGTGAGTGGGTGGTATGGAAAGAGACATTTCTTTCATGAGGTTTAGCTCTAAAGGGGAAAACAGGGAGAGAAGGCAGCAGCTGCAGGGGGTCTGAGGTTGAGGGAAATGTTTTGTTTGGTTTGTCTTTTTAAGTTGGAAAATGTTGAGTTGAGCCCATTTAAATACAGAAGGGAAAGGTCCACTTGCAAGGAAAACATGAAAAATACAGAGGAGAGAATGGATAATACAAAATTCAAACTTCCTGAGAAGGTAGGAGAGGAGGGGAATTCAGAGAACATGTGGTGGTACTCGCTCAAAAATTGAAGGAGGGAAGGAAGAACGGATGGATAGATCAGGGTCAGGAGTAGGGTGAAGCAAATGAGGTTCTCACAAAATTTAAGGAAGCACCAAAAACTCCATAATTAAGATGAACATTATTTTAGTGTAATAAATAAAAATTAATAAAAAATCTGTGATGAACAAAATTTTTAAAACTCTATTTTTTTAGTTTTTAGAATATTTTATTTATTAAAATTTTTTATATGTTTATTTATTTTTGAGAGAGAGAGAGAGACAGAGACAGAGACAGAGTGTGAGCAGGGGAGGGGCAGAGAGGGAAGGAGATACAGAATCAGAAGCAGCCTCCAGGCTCCTAGCTGTCAGCACAGAGCCTGACATGGGCCTCGAACTCATGAACCATAAGATCATGACCTAAGCCGAAGTTGGACTCACCATCTAAGCCACCCAGGCACCCCATAATGTTTTATTTTTGAGAGAGAGAGAGAGAGAGAGAAAACAAGTGGGGCAGGGGCAGAGAGATAGGGGAACAGAGGATCTGAAGCAGCCTCTGTGCTGACAGCAGAGAGCCCAGTGTGGGGGTTGAACCTGAGAACCACAAGATCATGACCTGAGCTGAAGTCAGACACTTAGTCGATTGAGCCACCCAGGTGCCCCTAAAATACAATTTTAACCAAAGACAAGGTCAGATATGGGTAGGTGAAGATTTGGTGGTGGAAAGCTAAAATGGTTTTTTTCAGAAGGTTACTATTTCCTTTGCGAAGCAGGGGGTGAACATAAGCAGGAAGTAGATTGGAGGTTGGAGGTGAGAGATGAGGTCTGCAATAGAGTTGTGGACAGGAAAGGTAAGATAAGGAGAGAAACACGCTAGGGTTGCCAGGAAGGATTAGTGCCCAGATGACACAGTGATCATTTATTTACCATCGCACTGATCTACTTGTTGTATGATCTCTAAGACATCTTCCAGAACTCAGAGCAGGCATGGAGAAGGTAGACAGATTTAGCCCCATGGGGAGTTTTGTTAGGGAAACCAATTTAAGATATCAGCAAGAGATTTAATACAATACTGGACCATACAACCTTAGGTGGTGAGGGAGAAAGTCAAAACATGAGAAATAACCCAAATCGAATGTGAAATGATAGCTCCAAAATAGAACAGAAATGCTGTATATTATGGGCTGAGTCGTGTACTCCCCCAAATTCAGATGTTGAGACCCTAAGTGCTGTATTTCAAAATGTAACTGTATTAGAAGACAGGGGTCTTTAAAAAGATAATTACATTAGAAGAAAGTTATTAAGTGCCGGAGGCCCACTCCAGCTGGTCCAGGGCTCCCTGAAGGGGTAGTGGAGGATGAGAACAATGAAGAGACACTCACACAGTTTCTTAATTGGTCCCGCCTGACACAGTCTTATCCTCTATATTTCTCCTTATTATCTCCTTCTTATCTCCTCTCTCACCAGGTCTTGGTGAGACCTTTATTTATAGACTTATGACATCAAAAGGTGGAATTTTTACAAATAATTCTCAGTGATAAAGATGCTTTGAAAAGGGTGCAGAAACAAGTTTTACAGAGGCATTTCTTCAGAACTATTCTAATTACAATGAGGTAACTTACAGGATATTCTCAGTGAAAAACAGATAAAATACACATTTGTTTGAACCAGTAGTAAATCTTACAACTAAGAAGATAGCAGGATGTTTCCAGTGAGAAGCAGATAGCAAACACATTTTATAACAATGATGCTAAAATTCAGTCATAAAGGAGGCATTCTATTTGACTCACAAGAGGAAGAATACATTCATGATGGTTAGTAAGTAAACCTTTTGTCAACCTTGTTCTTTGATGTTGAAGGTGTAAGCCCGTAGGCACCCTAGAAGAGCCGGCCTTTGCATATGAGTTTAAGTTGTAACTACTCTTACCTGTCCTCACAATGGGCACCAAATTAGCATATGTATGCCCAGTAACTTGTGCCTGTCTCTTATTTGTTTCTATTTCCTAAGTTAGGCTTTCTCTCCAGCCGGTGTAAACTTTTAACCCCCTTCATTTTCATGTCTTAAGTTTGTAAAGCTCAATAGAAGAGCCTTTCTACAAACATCTGCAGTGCTTTGTTTAACTTCCTCTTCATAGAGGTGGGAATATGCTTCCTCCCATGAGGTATCTGGGGAATATCGGTCTGATTTGGAACATTGTGAGGCCTAATCAATAGCAACAGGCTTTATTTTACACAAGCAATCAGTTAACAGAAGGAGATGCCAGCTTCCGTCACCTGTGGCAGGAGCCATGCTACGTCTACCATTTCCTTACTGTGACCCTGCCATCCAGCAAGGCCGGTGGGGCTCCCAGCAATCAAGTTGGACCTTTGTCCAACATATTTGGTGTCCTTATAAGAAGAGGAAATGTGGACACACAGAGGAAAGATCATGCAGAGACATATGGAGAAGATAGCATCTATAAGCCAAGAAGAGAGGCTTCAGGAGAAACCAACCTTGCAAGCACCTCGATCTTGGTGTTCTAGTCTTCTGAATTATAAAAAATAATTTCTATGTAAGCCACCCAGTCTGGGATACTTTGTTATGGTAGCTCTAGGAAACTAATACACCCTATATCTTACTATCATAGAAATAATGAAGTAGCTTCATAACTCATTAGCTTCCTTTCTTTCCCATGAACCCTAGAGAAATTCTAGAATTCAGAAAAAAGCATGGATTTGAGAAATGAACAACCACCTCTACAATGAAAGGAGGAACCCCTTGGGAGTCTGAAGGGAGTTTTGAAATGGGAGAGGGTTGGGGCAGGCTCAGCCTGGGGTCGCGGGCAGCTGGGAGCGGCCATGAGAAGGCTTGGAGGACACCAGCGGGAACCTCCGAAGCCTTCCCGTGTCTTACATCAGGGTACAAGTTTTAGGGCGCCTGGCAGGGGACAGGAGTTGATGAAAACAAAAACAGCTGTCCAGCTCACTTCAGACATGGACTTCTCCACCCTTTCCTTGCACCCCAAATCCCAGAGCTGATGGATTCTGAGCTAGGAGTTGGTTTGTCAAAGACACTTCTTCCCAACAGATTAAAAGTGAAACTTCCATAGAGTAGTTGCCTGGTGGAGCAGCAGTAAATAGGAGTGATTAGCATGAATTTTGCGGTGACTGGGGCTCAGTAACTTCCTTCTTAAATTCATCTGGGGGGTCACACATGCCTCCTCCCCAATTGATAGTACCAGACGCTCCCTCGGGCACATGAGTTCACAAACCAGAATGACCTGGCACCTGAGGAGGAACAAAGAGACCACGAAATGAAGACAACACATTGAATCACAGATACCAACTGAATCAGAATTATGGGAACAGATGACCCCAAAACGTAAAATATGCATGATGAATATACTTAAGAAGATAAAGGAAGATATTAGCAATATGAACAAGAATAAGAAATGATTTCAAAGTGGGGAGATCAGTTATAAAAAAGGAGAAATTATGATGAGGGACCTGGTGCAGGTCTGGCCTTGACAAGGTGCCACAAAGACACTGGCAGGCATGACAGCATGGTACACAGGCTCCCTAGTTAAGTTCTCACGGTTTTCCAAAAATCGACAAGCCACTGAGATTCTTTTCTTTGATCCCCCTAGTGTCTTACTTGAGCTGCTGGCTAACCATATATCCCAAATATTATGTATTATAGTCACTCCAGAATGTCTGGGCTTTTTCCTTTCTACTCTGTCTTTTAAGTTCGGTATTTGTCTTTGTTTCTTAACAATAGTTTAATGACTGCCTTCCTCCTGTGACTAAATTCCTGAAGCAAATTTACTGAAGGTCCCTGTGTTATTCTTTGACTAAATAAAATAGTTGGAGGGAAAAGACAATAAATAGATAAAAATGGCTGGGCGGATGCAGCTGGGGAATAAGTTAGAGATTTGTAAAGTCAGACTGAAGCGCTTTCCCAGAAGGTGGCAGCAAAAATATAGATATGGAAAATGTAAAAGTAAATGATGGGGTTTGGGAGTGATGGAGGTTCGGAGATGATGACTAAGAAAGAATTCTTGAAGAAGTCTGGTGCAAAAAGATGATTTTATTTTGTTAAAGCACGTGGACAGGACTTGTGGGCAGAAAGCGCTGCACCGGATTTGTGAAGAGTGACTGGTTATATGCTACGGAGTTGGGGAGGTAAAGTCAAGAGGAAGTTTTTTTTAAAGGGATTTCCATTTATTAAAGAAGACTCACAGATTACTGGAGGTCTAGCCATTGTCAAGCTAGGGTTGTTCTTCCCTCCAGCAAAGCATTATCATTAAGACAGTATGGAGTCCTGGAGATTATGCTATTGCTAAAATTGTCCTTTTCTTGTAATTTTACTAAGATATTTGTAGATTGATCCAGATTCTATCAGTTTAACCATTTGTTTTCTTTCCCTTTCTTTTGTCCTTAGGCAGACAAGAGTGGCTGAGGAATATCACCTATATCTCACCAGGGCGGGGTGGGTGTGGGGGGGTATCAGCTTGCCTTATGCTCCATCATCAGAACCATTACTATTAAGTAATTTTCAAAGCTCCTGGCTAACTTATTTTTAGTTAGGTCTTTTGCCTAATTCTTGAGGGACTCCTGAGAGGGTATAGGTGGTGTCTGTTACATTTTTAAGAGAAACCTCATGCCTGAGGGGATTTGCTGTAGTCAGACACTCCCAGCATTGTTCCAAAAAGTAAGTGTTTTTCCCCACCCAGGGACCTCAGATCCTAACCTCTGCCTACTGAATCCTATCTTTTCCTATCATAAAACCACCCCAGTGGCTTACAATAAGTAATTCTTTTTCTTCCTCACAGGTCTGCACGTCTGCTGGGATGACTCTACTTCAGGATGTGGTTTTCCTGGGCTTGTTTATCTGAGAAGTCTTTGTTTCGCCCTGCTGAGTATAGAATTCCAAGATGACAATTGGTTTTGTTTTTGCTCTTTAAAGTTACCATTTCATTTCTTTTTGGCTTGCAGAGTTTCTAATAAGAAGTCCATAAACATTCTATTGTGCTCTGTGACTTTTTCTCTCTAACTACTTTTAAGATTTTTCTCTTTATCATGGTTTTTCCACCAGTGTGATTATGGTGTGGCCTGGTTTAGTTTTCTTTATATTTGTCAGCACCTGGCTGTGGCCGGGCCCAAACAGACGGAGTTAGGCCACTCAATACTGACAAAATCCAAAAGCAGAGAAACCAGTGGTGGTGAAACAAGAAAGAAATTTATTTCAGTGAGACCAACGCTGGGAAGACAATGGACTAGCATCTCAAAGAAGTCTCCAAAGTGCTAAAAATACTTACAGGGTTTATATATAGAAAATGTGAGACAACGGTCAGTGAGTACATCCAGGTTGGCCGTGAAGGTCAAGTTGATATTCATCTTGAGGCCAATCATGGGTGGGGTCTTGCTGGGTGGGGGCAATCCTTATTGCGTGAGGGGGTAGTTTCAGGTCCCATCTGGGAATACTTTGCCCTCAGTGTTTTCTGCCTAAATTAAAAGATAAACTGGAAAGAACTTAGAAAGTTTGAGGTCAAAATGGAGGCAGTTGAAGTCTCCTAAATGCATATACAGTCTTTATATTGCCCCATAGGTCACAAGAGGCTCTAATTTTTTTTTCTATTTTCTCAGAGTGTGTCATTTTAGATTGCTACTACTGATACGTCTTCAAATTCATTACTTCCTTTTTCTACAGTGCCAAATGTGGTATCCATCCCCTCTAGAGATTATTTATTTATTTTTGAGGCACAGGGTCGGGGGAGCGATAGAGAGAGACAGAGAGAGAGAGAGAGCACATACGTGTGCAAGTGGGAGAGGGACAGAGAGTGAGAGAATCCTAAGCAGGTTCCATACTCTCAGCACAGACCCTGACACAGGGCTCAAACCCACGAAACATGAGATTATGACCTGAGCCTAAATCAAGAATCAAAGGACACTTAACTAAGCCACCCAGGCACCACCCCCCGCACTAAGAGATTTTTTTTTAATTTTCACATACTTTTCATCTTCAGAAATTCTATTTGTTTTTTTAATTTTTTTTTAATGTTTTATTTATTTTGGGTACAGAGAGAGATAGAGAATGAGAGGGGGAGAGGCAGAGAGAGGGAGACACAGAATCTGAAGCAGGCTCCAGGCTCTGAGCTTGCTGTCTGCACAGAGCCTGACGTGGGGCTCGAACCCACAAACGTGAGATCTGACCTGAGCCGAAGCCAGCCGCTCAACCGACTGAGCCACCCAGGCGCCCTCTATTTGTTTCTTTTTAAAAAAGCCCATCTCTCCCCTCATCTTTTTCCTTTAAATCATTGAGCATATTGAGTGCATTTATAATAGCTGTTAAAAGCCTGTCAATGCTACCATTTGTATCATTTCTGGATATGTTTCTGTTGTTTGTCTCATATAGTCTCCTAATTACTTGGCAGGTTTATTAATTTTTAACTGGTGGATGCCTGATATTTTCAGCTTACTGCCGTTCAGTCCGGACTTGTGTTGTAGTCTTTTAGAGAGAATTAACCTTTGTTCCAGCAGACAGGCACGTTAGTTACTGAGCAGTTTGATCCTTTCAGGGTTTTAAGCTTTCGAAGAGTCTATGATAGTTTTTACTCTAGACCCCAGAGTCTCAGGAGTTGACCTCACAACTAAGACATGACCCCTCTCGGTCTCAGGAGCGTGGTCAAGGGTTTCTCCACCCTGGCTGTGGGGAACGCAAACTAGTCCTAGTCCTGTATGAGCTCTGAGAATTGTCTGGCTTAGTGTTCTCCTTAATTGCTCCTTCTGGGCCTTGTGGAGGTTCACACGACATACCCACTTATTTTTATTCAGCTAAAGATTCAGGGGAACTCCCGCATAGATGCCAAAGCTCCTTCTCTAGGAACTTCTCATCAATTCCAACCAGCTTGGCCTTCCCAATCCACATAACTCCAATCTGTCTTTTCAACTCAGTAAGACTGTCTTCTCAGTGAGATCTGAGGTCTTTGAGTTCCTCTTCCCTGCACCTTTCAATTCTTGAAAATTGCGTTTAGAAGCGCCTGGGTGGTTCAGTCGGTTAAGCATCCAACTTCAGCTCAGGTCATGATCTCACAGTTCGTGGGTTCGAGCCCCTAGTTGGGCTCTGTGCTGACAGCTCTGAGCCTGGAGCCTGTCTTTGGATCCTGTGTTTCCCTCTCTCTCTGACCCTCCCCTGCTCATGCTCTCTCTCTCTCAAAAATAAATAAAAGCAGTAAAAAAAAATTAAAAAAAAAAGAAAATTGCGTTTAGACAGAAAGCCAGGGCGATATACGGTTCATCTTGTTTCCTTTCTCTCAGGTACAACAGTCCAGAACTGCCCATTGCCCAATGTCTGAAAACAACTATTTCATATATTTCTTTCCGCTTTTAGTAAGTCCAGACCCATTTTCTCTTGTCCAGAAGCAGACGTCTTACACTCCTCATAAAAAACGCAAATGTTATTTGCCACGGTTAAAGTTCGCCTCTCCCCTAGGCACCCCTCATTTGTCTTCTCAGGAAATACGGTCACAAGATCGTGTATCGTGGTGGTATTCTCTGGCGACTAGCTTGGACTCTAAAGCAATGACGACGGGGCAGTCGCCGGCTCGCCCGCGCAGCGACGTCCAAGCCCGTACTCTCCCGCGCGCGCCTCCCTTCCCCTCTTCTTCCCTTCCCCGTCGGCAGATGCGCGAGCGTTCCGCGCGCGCCCGCTCACTGCGCCTGCGCAGCGTGTGGACGCCACACGCTCCCGGAAGTGGGAGGTGTCCGCTCGAGTTTGTGTGGCCGCCGCCGCGGGAACGCGAGCCCGGTAATTTTTCAACGGAGAAAGGCGAGGTTTTCAGGTTTGGCCGGGTGAGAGCGAGCGAGTGTCGGGCTCCAGCAGCTCTCTTCTTACGTGACAGCCGGGATGGAGCACGAGCGGAGCAAACAGCCTGGCGGCGAGGCCGTGGCTCCCGCGCGGCTGGAGTCGCCCCGGTCCGAGTGTGGGGAGGAGCCGCAGAATCCGAATCCCGAGGTGAGTCCGCCCGCGCCCGGCTGTCGGTGCCCGGTCCTTCCGGACTCCCGCGTCCCTGTCTTCTAGGGTGTTCCGCCGAAACCGCAGCCCATCGACTCCCAACCCCGGCCGCTCCCCGCCCCGTTCCCTTCACCGGTGCCTTTCCTCGGGGTGGTTGTCACTGAGCCCCCTGTCGCCCGAATTCCCCTGTGGTAATGTGATGTGAGGAGATAGCCAAGCCGAGAAGTGCGTGAACTGTGGTTTTAGAAGTTCTGCTGGGAATTCTGCTCTAAATACTCGGTGCACACTGTTGCTGTAGTCATTCTGATTAGCCCTTTTAGGTACGTCGTGTTTTTAAAAATCGCACCGTATGCTCTAGGCATGACATTTCTATTTTTTAAAAATTTTTAATGTTTCTTATTTATTTTTGAGAGCGCGATCAGGGGAGGGTCAGAGAGAGAGGGGCATACAGAATCCAAAGCAGGCTCCAGGCTAGCTGTCAGCACCAAGCCCGACGCGGGGCTCGAACCCACGAGCCGTGATATAACCTGAGCCAAAGTCGGACGCTTAACCAACTGAGCCACTCGGGCGCCCCGAGGCATGTCATTTCTTTAGACCTGAAGTCCATTACCTCCCCCCTCCCACTCCAGCCTTAACAGAAGGTGGTTGTGCCTATTAGTCGGAGCTTTTGCCCACTTGCTACTATTTCAGACTGATATTCTGTAGGACTGATTTTCGTGATGGTTCTGACAGCTCATTGGTAGATCACTGTATAGAGCAAAATTGTAAAGAGGGTCTCAGAACTTACTTATTCATCTTGTTCGGCCGGTAGACATTATTGGGGACTAGCGCAGGCAGCTTGTAAATAATCCTAACGTTAAAGTTGGTCCATTTCACTTGAGTAACATATGTTGGGCACTCCCTAGAGTGGGTACTTGCAAGAGGCGTCCATGCTCTTGCTCTTCCTGAACAGCCAGTTCTCCGAATTGCGGCCAGAGTGGGCTTTTAATAACACGAATCTGATGTGTTTATCCATCTCAGTCTTCAGTTTGCTGCCCAGCAGGGCCTGGCTCCTTGCCTCCATTACTAACTTCATCTCCCACAAGTCTTCGCGTTTGCTCTGAGAGTCCATAGTTTTATTAGTTCTTTTATGGTGGATAGTCTTTTTTTTAATTAAAAAAAAATGCTTTATTTATTTTAAGTACAAGCAGGGGAGGGGCAGAGAGAGAGGGAGACACAGAACCAGAAGCAGGCTCCAGGCTCTGAGCTGTCAGCACCGAGCCCCGAGCCCCATGCGAGGCTTCAACCCACAAACCATGTGATCATGACCTGAGCTGAAGTCAGATGCTTAACCAACTGAGCCACCCAGGGGCCCTATGAGTAGACTTTCTAAGGTCTTTGGATGCTCCCTTTACCCTGCATGCCCTTTTTTGGGGGGGTCTTTTGCATGGCTACCCCGTTCTCTTTACTTTCAAAGAGGCCTCGGATGCTGCCTCTCTTTAAAGAACCTCTTTTCCATCCATCTCCCTTTTCAGTCTGAGATGCGGTCAATAACATCATCATGGAAGTTGGCTTAAAAATAATTGAATATACTTCAGTATATTTTGTAAGTCTTCACTCTTTGAGATGGTATAGCAACATAAGCCTTAGGTCTGTGTTCCACATTGATTTTAGTGACTTATAGTTGTTAAAAACTTATTGTTGGAATCTAATAAATGGTGTTACTTTTTTTTTTCAGTCTCAGTCAAGCAAAGTGTTTTGTTAGAACTCCGCTAAATCCATTTTCATTATTCCTAATGTCAGTTGTTTTTGTAAACCAATAGGTGTTACATTTTTATATTTTTAATGGGTTCACATTTCATCAGAACTCTTCTTTTGGAATGATTTTAATCAGGCTAAATTTGTGTGTGTGTGTGTAGTTGCAGATGTTTGTTTTGTAGGTAATGCAGTTTTTTGGCAATCATACGAAAACTTCCAGAATAACTATTTTCAAAAATATTATTTTAAAAATTTTTATTTTTACATTTATTTTATTTTTGAGAGACAAAGAGAGACAGAACAAGTGGGGAAGGGGCTGAGAGAGAGGGAGACACAGAATCTGAAGCCGGCTCCAGGCTTTAAGCTGTCAGCACAGAGCCTGACACGGGGCTCAAACCCATGAACCGCGAGATCATGACCTGAGTTGAAGTCAGATGCTTAACCAACTGACCCGCACAGGCACCCTGAAAATATTCTTGTTACAGAACAAGGTTTCTTTTGATAAACAGTTACCTTTTTTTACCTTAAAACGTTTTTTTTCCATGTTGAAGTAACAAGTTGTGTTCCTTGAAAGGAAAATCTTTTAAGTTTCAAGCTATTAATCCCTTTCTCATCACAGAAAATGACAGCAGTTGTGGAATACCTATCATGTAAAAGAAAATATGTAACTCAACTTTAAGTTCAAAGACATCTTTAAGTACTTACGGTAAGATAGTAAGCGTCTTTGGTATAAAAGTTTTTCATAGTTATTTCCCATAATGTAAATATTCTTACTTGCGATAATATAAATTGTACATTTATTTGGACACAGAAAAATTTCAAAACATCACAATACTGTGAAAGTGAATATTCCTCTCCATAATGTGGAATCTGCCTGCACTTTCCTCATTATATGTCTAGTACTTTATGTGACATAAAGTATGTCTATGGACATAGACATTGGGGAGGATGTCATTGTCAAATTATTTAGTAACATAATTATGCATTTTAGTAGATTTATAGCACATGTGGGGTTTTTAATATTTTCTTTTTGCTTCTTGGTGGGTTGACTTGAATAACCTTCTTCAGAAACCATTAGTGTAGACTTTAAATTTGGGAGCAGACATCGATCACTGAGAACCAGACCTTTACTGCCCTGAGCTTCATTGAAAGAGCTAGAGTTGGACCTGGGAGAGGAAGCAGATCTTACTTTACAGAAATCATGATTTACAGCAGATTAAAAAGAGACTTTAGTGTTATTTTGGGTAATTTTTGTAGCTACAGTTTTAGATAAGAACTAAGCAAGTGAATCAGAGAGAGGACTTAGCCAAAGAATAAATTTGCTTAAAGGGACTGAGCTCTGTTTTGGTAGACAAACTGTTACTCATTGTTGACCTAAATTTTAACCCTACTGAAGATGAAGTTTAAAATTCAATGTAAGTTTAAAAGACAAAGGATAAATTATCTTGATTAAATTCCAGCGACAAAGTAGCCAGGTATTGTAAATTTAATGTATTATTGAAAGCTAATTATTTCCATAGCTCTAGTCAAATATCAATGTAATAAAGTTTTTTAAACATTTGTTAACAAGAAATTTCAATATGGTTTTTCTTCAGTTTATGGACAATTCGCACATTGGGATTTCTGATCTCTTCCTCTGAAGAGATAGGAATAATTCTTGAGTACTCTAGCACAGTACCTGGCCTTACATTTCTAAGAAGTGTGTGTTGTATTCAACACACTTTTGAGAGCTTTGAGTGAGAAATAGTCCCTAAACCATTAGGATTAGTGTCAAGTCAGGGAACTTGGCCATGGTTATCCCTTCTTAATCTGTATTTAAACTTCATATGGGGACAATGTGGTAAATTGTGACTAAGTTAACAGACTTTAATGTGGATTAATGGTAAGTACCAAAGTCTTTTTTTTAATTGAGTTGTTTATTTTGTTACTGTCTTTTTTTTTTAATGTTTATTCATTTTTGAGAGAAAGAGGACACGCACTTGTGTGAGCTGAAGGGGCGGAAGTGGGGGGTACCAACTCAGGGCTTGAACCCACGAACCATGAGATCATGTCCTGAGTTGAAGTCAGATGCTCAAACGACTGAGCCACTCAGGCATCCCAGTACTAAAGTCTTGAAAATTCTGGAGCATACCTAATATTTGTAACATTGCATGTGGAAAATTATTCGCTTATAAATGGAACTTTGAAATGTGGCGTATTAATAATTTCGAACTACCAGTGGAGTGATTACAGTTGAGTCAAGTTTTTCCTAACATGGATTTTGATTTAAGAAAGGAAAGATTTCTGATACAGTAACTGTAGTTCTCCTGAATAATTGGTATACATGTAGATTTTGGAAATTGTGTGTTTTGAAACTGAATACATTTCCGTCTTTGCTTACGGTTTTAGGAGGTTATGAACTACATTTCTGTATCGTCCCTTTTGTTTTTATATCGGTCAATTTCTGGTAACTTAGTGAAATGAAGTCAGGTTAAAAAATTCTCAGCGGGGCGCTTGGGTGGCTCAGTTGGGTGAGCGGCTGGCTTCGGCTCAGGTCATGATCTCACAGTCCGTGGGTTCGAGCCCCGCGTCGGGCTCGGTGCTGACAGCTAGCTCAGAGCTTGGAGCCTGCTTCAGATTCTGTGTCTCCCTCCCTCTCTCTCTGACCCTCCCCTGCTCGTACTCTGTCTCTCCAAAATAAATAAAAACCATAAAAAAAATAAATAAATAAAAATAAATTCTCAGGAAGTCACTGACTTATACATGCATAATGTTGTAAAAGTTATTTTAAATATTGGTTTGTTTAGAAATTTTATAATGTTGTTTGTGGAAAGGTCTGTTCTACAATCTATGATGCTAACAAAGTTCCCAGTAATAGCCACGGTCGTATGGTGTTGGGAGCCTGATATACATAATCTCATTTAATCCTTATAATAACCTTGTTTAAATACTATTTACCATTACCAAAGACCAAATGCCACTTGGAACAGTTACTATTCTTTATTTTATAGATAAGGAAATGGAAGATCAGAAGCTAGTAAGTAACTACTCAAGGACATGCTGCCAGTAAATGGTCAGCTGAGGCTCTGTATTGAAGCACCAGCTATTTTTACTTAGCTTCATTTCCTTGAAGAAATCTCCTGACTCAGAGGAGAGCAGGGTAAATTGTATTGGAAACACGTCTTTTTTCTATGCACTTTTTGTTGAACTTGTAGTATGAATAGGCCTCAGGAGTTTGAATCTTTAAGGTATTTGTATTAATTACAAGCTTATATGTATGTGTGTGTGTGTGTATATATATATGTATATATATATATATACATATATATATATATATATATATTTTTTTTTTTGTAGAAAAAGCAACGATGTAGATTTGATGGCCAAGAAACAAAAGGATCTAAGTTCATTACTTCCAGTGCAAGTGATTTCAGTGACCCTGTTTACAAAGAGATTGCTATTACGAATGGATGCATTAATAGAATGAGTAAGGAAGAACTCAGAGCTAAGCTTTCAGAATTCAAGCTTGAAACCAGGTAATTAACAATAACTTTTTAAAAATACAGAAGTAGTATATGCTTATCCTAGAAAATCTTGAATACACTGAAGAATTAGCAGTCATCTGTCATCCTACCATAAAGAGCTAACCCTTATTACCAATTAAGAAAGCAGCTATAATTTATATTCTTGTGAGTCTTTATGTGCAACTTTGATTATTTCTGGCAGTCTCTTAGATAGTAGGCTAAGAGTGCTGAGTCGAAGAGTGAATATTTTGACAGTCTACAATCATGTATAGAAGTATCTATCTATTATTTCTACTAAATATATTTAAAAATTTTTTAGTTGCTCATTTGGTTGATGGTTAGTTATATCTTATTAATGAGATTGGATATATATTTTTTTTTCCACTTGTGTTATTTTTATAAAAAGGGTTTCTTTGAAACAAAGTAATTAAAAAAATTATTCACCTGCCAGGAAATATTTTTTTTCTGTTTTAGTTTCTAAAAATATGCAGAATGATAGTATGCATTATGTTTAACTGTATATTGAATGAGAAAACAGTGCAGCTTAGCCATCTTTGTGTGTATGTATCTTCAGTGAGATATATACACATTCAGTGTTCAGTAAATTTTTGCAAAACAGATCACTTTATTTTGACTTGGAACATGGGATAGGAATGAATGCCCTTTGGAATCCAGAAAAGCATGCAGATTTTTGATAGACCGTGAATTGTCAGCATCAGGAAAAGAATTGACTGCATGCAACAGATGAAAACATTTATTGTTTCTGGGTCCTCATTATCCTTTTTTTCTTATAAGCAATATTTATCCTCTTGCTTTAAAGTTGATTTGTTTTTTTGAGAGAGAGAGCACGAGTTGGGAAGGGGCAGAGAGAGGAGAGAGAGGATCCCAAGCAGGCTTTGCACCATCAGTGCAGAGCCAGACGCAGGGCACAAATCCACAAATTGTGAGATCATGAGCTGAGCCGAGATCAAGAGTTATCCAGGTGCTCCCATTTTGGTAATTTAGAAAATCTCAAGCAAATAAACATATTAAAATATTCTGTCTTAAAACAACAAACTGCTTACTTATCAATATTCTCATGAATAGGATTCCTTTTCAGTGGTGGTTTAGAAAGGAAAATAAAAGGTTAAATTAAAAAAAGTTTTAATGTTTATTTATTTTTGAGAGACAGAGACAGTGCAAGCGGGGAAGGGTCTCCTGAAGGGGCAGAGAGAGAGGGAGACACAGAATCCGAAGCAGGCTCCAGGCTCTGAGCTGTCAGCACAGAGCCCCACGAGAGGCCCCACCCTTGAACTGTGAGATGATGACCTGAGCCAAAGTCAGAGACTCAACTGACTGAGCCCCCCAGGCACCCCTGGACTTTTTAGTCACTCATCAGTGATGGGTCCAAGATACCTTAGTTGTCACTGCACACTAGTTACAATTTAGATCCTCTTATTTTACTGCCATTTTGTATCTGTAAACCATTAATAGGACTCAAACAGGTAACACTGAAGGAAGTCTGAGCACTAGTCATGACTTTTAATTTTTAGAAGAGATAACGTACATACTGTTTGAAGTACATGACCACCATTACCAGTCATTGTTACCTATTTAGAACAACCCTTTCTCCACCCACCATTTGTAGAACATGTATTTTGAAAATATCTATAATCTCCTAAATTAAATTCTATCTGTGACAAATTAAGAAACCTACTTCCAGTTAAGAGCCTATTGAGTATGACTGTTCTTCTGGACATGGTTTACACTAGGGTATCTTCTAAATGAGTTTTTGTAGTTAAGTAGTTAATAGACATTCAACTTTATATGCAAGGCTCATAATGCTTTCATATTCATATGGGCATTTTAATTGTCTAACCCACAAAATCCAAAGGAAAGGAAAGGTAGCATAAATATTCCATTTACCTGAATTTTCTTACTCTGAAATTTGTGTTTGGTCTGTAGAATAGTTCAACATTAATTTCAGTTTTTGTAGACGTGTATCATCTTGGTAAAGGCAGTATGGCTCTATAGGTAGTGTATGCTATCAAGGCCTATGGCTTGAAATATCAGTATAGGAGAAATGCTCTTGTGTACCACAAAAATGAAAAGTTACTTGTGAAGGAAAATACTGATCCTGTGTTACATTTGATTTTAATTCTTTGCTAACTTAGCTTTAAGTCTTGCTTTCTCTACATTTATCCTAGTTAATATTTGCTAAATTGTGCTGCAACTGCCAGTGTTCATTCAGTCCAGTGCCAGCAGGTAAGAGTTCACATTTTTGATTGTAAAACTCATCTAAGAGTTAATTTCCATTTTCTTTCCTTAGAGGAGTAAAGGATGTGCTAAAGAAAAGGCTGAAAAACTATTACAAGAAGCAGAAGCTGATGTTGAAAGAGAGCGATTGTGCTGACAGTTACTATGACTACATCTGTATCATTGATTTTGAAGCCACTTGTGAAGAGGGAAACCCACCTGAGTTCATACATGAAATAATTGAATTTCCTGTGGTTTTACTAAATACTCATACCTTGGAAATAGTAAGTGAATTGTTACATTTTGATTTTTCATTTTTAGCTGCATTGCTAGTAAAGTAGGGATCTCATTTGCTATTTTAAAGCTAGAATTAGAAGTCAGCAGTGGGCTGTTTGCTCTTGTATACTGTGTATCAGCTGGATTAATAGAAAAGCTGTAATAATGTAATTTCAGTGGCTACTTCTCTCCTTTTCCAGTAACTAAAATTACAGTGTTTTTTCTGTTTGCTTAGAACACATATCTGGCTGGACATCAGAATCTCTTAGGGACTTAAAAAAAAAAATGCCTGTCCCTCCTCCCAGAAATTCTGATTTAGTTGTTCTGTGGTGGGGCCCCTGACATCGGCATGTTTGTAAAGCTTCAGAGTGGGCATGCGGTCAGGATTGAAAACCACAGCTGGGCACTCCTATATGCTCTGAGCTCTAAAAACGGCAAATTACAGAAATTGCCTTTCAGCTTAGAAGTGGCCATCTTTCTGGTGAAAAGTTTTATGGGGCAAATGGCACTTGTAACCCTGGCTTTGAGCCATATAATATATTTGCTTTAGATACTTGTTGTCACTGTACTGTTGGTTTAGGAAGTCAGAAGGAGTTCTTCAAAACACTACTATTTGCCTTGTAAAATCCGAGCAGACATATATCATATATCATAGCGTCTCATCTATCCAAAAGTTTCTTCTGTTCCATCGCCAGTAGCCACCAAAACATTGGGAGCAAGAATAAAAGGTTTATGTATAAAAATGCACACATTTTTTTTTCTTAGTGTTATTCAAAATATCTTTTAGTTATAATCAGCCTATTTATATAATTTCCCTGTCCAAAGAAGATTAAAATCCATAAATTAAGAGGAAAAATGGGCTCCCCTTTACAGTTTCCCTTGCTAGTTCCTTCTTTCCTTCATACCCCCTAATATCGGATGCCCCAGGGTTCAATCCTAGGTTCTGGTCTCTACACAGATCTTCTCCCTTAGTCTCCTCTACTTTCATAGCTCTTAGAGACTCTGTATGCTAATGACTCCAAACTGTTTATTTCCATCCTGCACCTGTATCCCACATCCAGGCTGCTTATTCAACATTTCTGCCTGGACATTTGAACAGATAGACTTCTTAACGTTTCCCAAGGTGAATTTACTCTCCGCCTGTTGTATGTTCAGCTTTCCCTAGTTTCAGTGATGGTGGCTCTTATTTACTCAGTTCAGAGACCTTGAAATTATCCTGGATCCTCTGTTTTTCTCTCATCACACATCCAGACCAACTCCTGTTTGCTGTGCCTTCAGAATTCATCCAGAACCCAGCACTTAACTGCACTGCTGTGACTCTAGTCTGAGCCCCAATAATTTCTTGTTTGAATTTACTACATTCACCATCAAACGGGTCTCTGTTTCTATCCTTGTCCTCTAAACCTAGTCTCAACCCAGTGGGTGGAGTGATCCTTATAAAATAGAAGTCATTTCCCTTCTCTGCTCAAAACTCTTTAGTGGCTTTTCTTTTAACTCAGGAAAAAGCCATATTCCTTAACATAATCTGGCCTCTTACTACTTCCAATCATGCCATATTGACCTGCTTGCTGTTTCTCAGAAGTACCAGGCGGGTTCTACCCCTCACCTCCAGGGCTTTAGTTCTCATTCCTTTCTTCCAGAAGTTTTGCTATTTATTCCTCCCTCCCTCTCTTCCTTCCAGTCCTTCCTTAGTTCTCACCTTCTGCATAAAGGTGACTATTTAATAGTGTAGCTGAAACCATCTCCCACACCCAATTTTTCTGATCCTGCTTATCTGCTTTACTTTAATTTTAATTTCCCTTATCATTTGATAACTTACTATATAATCTGCTTATGTGGTTGCTAAATACTTGCTCATCTGGTGCGTAATTCTCTGTAGTATCATTCTGACAAAAGTGAATAATCTTTTATTAATGGTATATTTGATACTACCTGCTTGTATTGGCAAGTGAGGCTGCAGCATATTTTTCAAAGATTGTCATTGAAAATTATGAAAATATTGATACTTAAAAGGACAGAGCCTTCATTTATTTGAGAAATGCAGTTAAGTGGAATTTTTCCTTCTGCAATGTGTTTGGTAAGTAAAGAGCATCTAACCTTTGAAGTTGACATTCTTGGCTGTTCTTGAATATTGCTCTTTTACAAGCGTTAACCTTTATAACTTATTAGTTTAAGGTCCTAGTGTGAAGAAAGAATTTATTAGGAAGTGAAGCATTTACTTTTCTTAAGTAAATGTTTTGTGACTTCTGTCACTAAAAAACATTTTTTTCTCAGTATCTGCGTGGTGTTAGCTATTGCTGCCTTTAGGCTTCAAAATTGTCCTTAAGTTTTAACAAGTGACTTAGCATGTTCTAGTTTAGGGAGGCAATGTTGGGCTAGAGGAGAAAGCACTTGGAGGTCTGAGCTGGATGGTAACAGTACTGGCCTTATGAGTTCACGGACTTGTTGTGAGATAGGGAAGGCAAGCATGAAAGCTTCTCAGAGAGGATAGGGGCGCCTGGGTGGCTCAGTTGGTTAAGCGTCCGGCTTCAGCCCAGGTCATGATCTCACGGTTCGTGGGTTTGAGCCCCACGTCGGGCTCTGTGCTGACAGCTAGCTCAGAGCCTGAAGCCTGCTTCAGATTCTGTGTCTCCCTCTCTCTGACCCTCCCCTGCTCTCACTGTCTCTGTCTCTCAAAAATAAATAAAAACCATAAAAAAATCAAAGAGGATAAAAATTGCTACAAAAATACCGTATTATCACCCTTTAAACTACTGCATCTCATATAGTTCAATTTTGATTTTTCAGATTTTAGCTTAATGGAACCAGTGTAAAAATAATGACTATTCAAGAGTAAATGAGAGAGTAGTAATCTAGAGCTAATTTATTATACCTGAGATTGGCATTTTTTCCAAGGAATTTTTTATTATTTAAAAAGCTGTTAGCATCTTGAAGTTGAGGGTGTGTTATTAAGCGTTACAGTTTCAAGTATTACAAACAAAATTATAAACATTTTGCTTTTCAAGAAAATGTTTGAACTTTGAAGGCTTCCTTTCAGATACTCGTTTTATCTTAAAAAGTTTTAAACTATAGGCATAGTTAAAATTAAAGTGGTTTAGGAGTAGAGAATTACCCTGAAATGGTTAACATTCTAGAAAGGGTTATAAAATGAGCCCCTATAAAATTACGGTCTCTTGTGGCTTAATGTTTCATGTATCTTGTGTCATGTATCTGAAGTCATAGAAAATTCTTTAACTTGCTCTCCTTCTCTTGTAGGAAGATACATTTCAGCAGTATGTGAGACCAGAGATCAACACACAACTTTCTGATTTCTGCATCAACTTAACTGGAATTACTCAGGTTCTAATTCTATGTTCCTTTTTCTAGAGTTTGAAAGAGGTTCTGAAATTAGGGTTATATTTTAGTTTAAAAAATATTACGATTATAAACAGTTAATGTACTTTACTTACTTGAGAAAGATCTTTCGTATTATAATATTAAAAAAGTAGGAAAGCAGATTTTATACCTGGTATAAACCTTTCACAACCTTTCCTCTTCAGGACTGGTAATGATGAATCTAAAGGTTTAATTTGTTTGAGTGATTAGTAAAGTAGTCGTTACCATGCTAGACTTGGAGATGGAGTTTTAAAATGGATCTGTTTATAACCTAATGTTTTATTAGGTCTCTGATTTTTTATTCCAACGTGTTAGGGCCTTTGTTTTGTTAGTTCCTTTACTCATTTACTCACTCACTCAGCAAGTATTTGAGTGCCTATGTAGTACTTGCCAGGTACCGGGGATACAGAGATAGTTAAGTCCATCTCCTTAGGTCACTCGACAATCTGTATTCAGGAGGACAGACAGACCAAACCCGTGGTGACAGTATGCTTAGGAAGACTGATGAGGAAGTCATTGTTTCTTCAGGGTGGTATGGGCATCTTACAACAGATGGAATGGAGGGCTGTCCTGTGCCAGACTTCCTCAAGTTAGTGAACGTGGGCTGAATCATGATAGGTCAAGTGGCAGGAAAGAATGGCTGAGCATTTCATGTGTGCACGGTAGGACTGTAATGGTTGGGGATAGTTTGGGTGTGAATGGGCTAGTAAGAAGGCAGTCGAAAATAAAGCTAAAGTGGTAGGCAAGGGAGGCCAGGTCATGAAGAGTCTTGTGTGTCTTTTTACCCTGAAAGCCTTGGGGAGCGTTTGCAGGATTTTAAGTACAGAAGTGATGTGATGGATCAGTTGAGGAAGATCAGTCTGGGAGTGGTGTGTCATGGTGTGGAAAGACCTGAGCTTTGAGATAGGGAGACCATGGTAGAGGGCTGTGGCTTGCAGCTGGGAAGAGACTTCCTTTTCTCCACTCCAGAGAATTAGGAATCTACTAGGTTGAGGCCTTAAAAAAAAAGGAGGACCACTGGGGATGATCTTAAGTCTTCATTTCGGGGTGATTTTATACTTAACTTCAGAGCATCCCTAATGCCTGGCTGTGAACAATTTTTAAGTGTCTTAAAAATGAAATGTTAGGTGGCTCTCAGCCAAGGAAATCACCTAGACTTTAAATATCATAGATGAGACTTTCTCTTACTATTCCTTTCTTCTCAACTTTTGTGTCTGGGTATTTGTAGGACTACATGCAGCTACTCTGATTTTCATATATTTTACTTTTATATCCTCAGGATCAGGTGGACAGAGCTGATACCTTCCCTCAGGTACTAAAAAAAGTAATTGACTGGATGAAATTGAAGGAGTTAGGAACAAAGTATAAATATTGCATATTGACAGATGGGTGAGTATTTAGAAAAATTACCTTTTTAAATTTATTATTTAAAGATGAAAGATGTTCTTATTCATTTAACTTCTAGAATAACCACAAAAAGGGTAATTTAATGATAGTTCTTGGGTCTCCCGCTAGAGAGCGTATTTTTCTTCTCGCATTCTTATTTCTACTTAAACTTTGTATCCTAAGGATCAAAGAGAGGAGGAAAAGCAATGATAACAAACTAAGCCAGGACTAGAAGACTAGGGAAAGATAGATGTGAACATGTAAAACTAAAATGACTTTTTTTATCATGACACTTCCCTGCTCAAAGAAGTCCGAAACCTTCAGACTGGCTTTCAGGCCAGACCGGAAGCCTGTGTAGCCTGATCCACGGGCCGCTCTCTTCCACTCTGGTCCTGCCGGCCCTTGAACCGCATGGTGTGTCCTCTCTCTGTCATTCGTGCCATCCTCTCTACGGGAAGGCTCGCTTCCTTTACTACTGTTATTATTCAGGGCCCGTCTGTGTTACTCCACATACTGCAACTCACACTGAATTTCTTTTCCTGGACATCTTACAGTCTTTACATATTTACCATTTGTGTTGGCCTCTGCTAAATATTTTGATAGATCTGAACTTTATTTATGTAAGACTTAAATTTACAAGGTGATTAAAAATCCTTTCAGAGTAAGGACTTCGGCTACATGATAGTCTTCCATAATGCTTACTGTAGTCTGAACTCCAAGTTTTGTGTGCTCAAAAAGCATTTGTTAGGTGAAAAGCTTAGAGGGATGATCAGGAAGATTAAAACAAGGATTACGGGCATTGTGCCAAGGCAGATCCTAAATGATAATACTATTAAGATTGAAGAACAAAATCCTAATTGACTTCTGTTTCAAACTATGGACAGATTGCACACTGAAACTGAGATGTCACTGAAAGAATTTAGTGGCCCTTACATAGGAAAAAAAGCATTGAATGTAGTCACATTATAATTGTGTTTAAAAATAGAAATTTAGGAAAATGTTGATGAACCTCTTTAGAAATCTATTGATTTTTAAACGTGAACGAGCAGTGTTCCTGCTAAAGTCTATAGGTGTTTGTGTCATAACACAGTAAGTGTGGTTCTGTAAAACCCTCACATCCTGGGACATAGCTCGTACCTCCAGAAAGAATTTGGACCGCGCAGGCAAGCGGTTCAGATTAAGTGGAAGTTGCCTCAGAGAATATTACCAAGGCACAGAAGCAGTAGGGTCCTGGGGACAAGCACTCGTTTTTGCTTTTTTTTAAATACACTTGAAAGTACTCCTGTTACCAGTACGGCAGCTGAGTTGAGAGCTTTTTCTTTCTGCTGAAGGTTATACTTTTACGGCTATTGTATTGGTTCCCTTTTTCCTGGGAAAAACCATGTACAAACCAACACAGTGTCCATATTACACAACCACTATTTCCCTACTTAACTACGCGAGTTGACTGTTACGAAACGTATGCTGTAACACAACAAATTATATTCTAACTGCTGAATACCAGCTACTTTCATCTCAGAAATATGTTGTTCATTTGTTTTATTTCAAAGCACACCCTCAAAGAACTTCCCAATACAATACCCTTGGCATTAAAAGTAAGCTTTAGTAGAGTTATTTTAGGATTATGAAAAATAATTAACCACATAGAATTCTGCCCAGGTAATCGGAACCATGAAAGTGATCAGCGTGAGCCTAGTAAGAATTAGTCAGTTTGTGAGAAAGATTTAATACACCTGACATGTACTTTTCTTTGTTTTTTTAAAGTTTATTTTTGAAGTAGTATTTTGGAGGTAGAGAGGTTAATTTTCAAAGTTTGATGGTATGTGTGCATATCAGCAAGAAAAGTGACGTGTAAATGCAAAATAATTAGAATGACTTGACTTGTAAGAACAGTGTGGTATTTATTTCATTGTTTTTCACCTCTGTTTTTGATTTCACAAGTTCGTGGGATATGAGCAAGTTCCTGAACATTCAGTGCCGGCTAAGCAGACTCAAATATCCTCCGTTTGCTAAAAAGTGGATCAATATTCGAAAGTCGTATGGGAACTTTTACAAGGTAAAATTTTTGTTTTATTATATTGGCTCTTGGTGATAAACTTAACTACATTTTGCATGTACATTATACTGTGATTTACTTGGTGCTTTTCACAGGAAAAGGCAATATACCAGTGTAACTTTCTAATAATCCAAACATGAGTATGATCATGATCATATAAATTTAGAAAGTTGAGTGATTTTTCTTTAAATCTGTTACCATTATTTGAATAGGTTAACTGTATATACATGATCTTCAGTAATAGAGGTTTGAAACTATAGGGGTATTAATGTGAGAGTTGTTTGTGGAGCAAATGCTCCCCACTGAATTTTAATTTTAATTTTGTCAAATACATTTGTGTAGTGTCAGTTTTTAAAGTAGTTTTACAAGGCTTATGACAAATGGCAGCCATCTACTACGGCTCAGGATTTTCCAACTCTCTCTCCCTCCTCCGCTCCCCCTGGTTCTCCATTAGGTCTCTCTTGTTTTCCTGCTAGACCTATGTCACTCATGATTTTTCAAAAGATCTTTTGTTATGGAAACTTACAGAAGTATACAGAAGCTGACAGGTACAATGAACCCTTATGACCCACTTTTAGTACTTGTAATCTCATGGCCAATCTGTTTCATCTGTATCTCACGCACTTACCCTTTTCTTACTCTGTTGAAGCAGATCTCAAATGTTATTTATTTGATCTGTAAACATTCTGTAACTCCAAAAAGTACGGAACTCTTAAAAAACATAACCACCATACCATTATCACACCAAAAAGCCAACAGTAATTCCTTAATATTCTCAAATAGTCATAAATCATTTATTTTATTTTATTATTGTTATTTTTAATGTTTTATTTATTTTTGAGACAGGGACAGAGCATGAGCAGGGAGGGGCAGAGAGAGAGAGGGAGACACAGAATCTGAAGCAGGCTCCAGGCTCTGAGCTGTCAGCACAGTGTCTGACGCGGGAGTCAAACCCATGAACGTGAGATCATGACCTGAACTGAAGTCAGAGGCTTAACTGACTGAGCCATCCAGGCACCCCAATCATTTTCTTTTTAAATTTACTTAGTTACTTTTTTAAATTGAAGCATAGTTGATATCGATGTTGTATTAGTGTCGGGCATACAAGGTGGTGATTGGATAGTTCAGTTCATTAGGCCGCACTCACCATGATCCATGTTCCCGTCTGCCCGCGAACAGCCTTGTTGCAGGGTTGCTGACTGTGTCCCTGTGCTGCACATTTCATCCCTCGTTCCTTTATAACTGGGACTTGGTACCCCTAATGCACCTTCACCTTATTTTTTTCTTTTATCTTTTGTGTTTTGAATCAGGATCAGAATAGGGTCCACACATTTACAGTTGGTTTGCCATGTCTCTTAAGTTTTTTTAATCTCTAATTAAATTCCTTTTCCACCTTGTTTTTCTCTTAAGCAATGTATCTTATTTTTTTAAGAAACAGCCTTTTGTTTTGTAGGTTTTCCCACTGTCTGCATTTTACTAATGTGATAATTAACTCAAATGTGTCTCTATCCTCTGTGTTTCATGTAAATTTGTAGGGTCTTAGTTATATTTAGGCTTTTTCCCCCTCCCCCGTACCTCCCAGGTGACCATCCATTCTTATGTTAGGACATCTTCCTCAAACCTTTATTTATTCTAAGGATAATTATTAATAGTTTAATAATTAGTGAAGCCATAACATAATTTTTAAGTCTGCCTAAAAATATCTATAGTTCACAGTGCATTAGAGTGTTCAGAAAGTTGTAGATATATTAAGGCAATAGTATTGCCAGTGCTCTTTTTTAATACATTTTTTAAAAGTTTATTTATTTATTTTGAGGCAAAGGAAGAGGCAGAGACAGAAGGAGAGAGAATCCCAAGCAGGTTCTGCTGTCACCACAGAGCTGAACGCGGGGCTTGGACTCATGAACCGTGAGATCATGATCTTAGCTGAAATCAAGGGTCAGATGCTTAAGCAACTGAGCCCCCTAGGTACCCCAACTAGTGCTCTTTTGAGCAGAGAATAATATTTCTTTGTGAATCTGTGTATGTGGACCAGTTTATTAGGCTGCTCTTTTCTATGTGGTTTTCCTCTGTTCATAAAGTTATCGACTATAATGCCAATTAGTGTAAGTTGAGGAAACTTAACATTTATCTTTTTAAAATGTTTCCTTCTCTCTCTCTCTCTCTCTCTCTCTCTCTCTCCCTCTTTATCCAAGCAGGTCTAAAAGTCTTAGCACAAATTTTTAGTATATAGGAGTCTAACAATGTATGGTCTTTGGCAAGTAAAGAGTATTCTTTTTTCCAGGGATGCCTGGGTGGCTCCGTTGGCTAAAGTGTCTGACTCTTGGTTTTGGCTCAGGTCATCATCTCATGGTTTGAGTTTGAGTCCTGAGTTGGGCTCTGCTTGGGAGTTTTCTCTCTTTCTCTCTCTGCCCCTCCCCTGCATGCATGCTCTTTCTTTCTCCCTCTTTCTCAAAGTAAACTTTAAAAATTTATATTCTTTTTTAAAACCAAAAACTACTCCTCATTCAGCCTTCCTTAGGAGTGGAAATAGATCACTAAATTTGGAATTAATCTCTTTCCTCTTCATAAATTTAAAAAATTCGTAGGGCAAACGTAATACTTTTCTGTTTAATAACTGACTTAAACTTAAAATGGTTTGATTTTTCTATAAGTCGGCTGAAACAGTGTGAATAAAAATACAGCCTATAGACGCAATTTTATACAAGATTTTAGAAAATAAAAAAGCTTATTTCTGCATGGCACGATCAGACTCAAATGGAGGTTTAGCATTTATTAAGTGTGAACATGTTCATTTTCAATTTCTTTTGTAGTTCTTTATATGCATTGAAATGTCATTTTTGAAGTAAAAGGATGAAGTATACATTGGTAAGGTCATCGCTGTTTTCATTCTTTTGGTTTTGTCTTTTTTTCCTGGACGAATACTCAGTTCTGGGTGGAACTTGAGACCAGCTTGCACTGGGATGAGAGTTTCTCTGCTTGCTCTTCATGTTGTTAAGTAAGACGAGGTTTCCCCACACATGGGAAGGATTGAAAGCTACAGTGACATATTCCTTGCTTTTCTGTGAATGACCGGACCCTCTTCTTTTGCAGAAATCTACAACTATTCTGTTTTTCTTTTTAAGTTTGTTTATTTTGAGAGGGAGAGAGCACAAGCAGGGGAGAGGGGGAGAGAGAGAATCCCCAGCAGGCTCCTCACTGTCCCCACAGAGCCCAACTCAGAGGCTCAGTCTCACAAACTGCAGGGTCATGACCTGAGCCAAAATCCAGAGTCAGACTTGACCAACTGAGCCACCCAGGTGCCCCTAAATCCACAACTATTCTAAAGGCAGATCAGTAAATCTCTTCTCTAGTGTACAATCAGACTGTATGTTACAAAGCTCTTTTCAAAGTCAAGGTCTGCGACTGAGCAGAAGATCTTGAGAGAGGGTTTTTTACCTAGTCGCACTCTGGTGTTGAAAGGGAGGAAAAATACTGTCTAATTTTCTACAGTTTTTCCAGATGGCTTACATTAAGTCTTGAGACTTGCTAATAGCTTTTCTCACTATCAAGCCTGAGCAAAAGAAAGTGTGAACATTAAAAATTTTTTTGCAATATGATGTTCCCAAAGATTCAGTTTCCTTTGAAATCCAGGAATCTTATCATTTGAAGGGGTGTGTTTTCTCCGGGGTCTGACAGGGACTGGTTGACTTGGCTTATGTGACGCAGACGTCTAGGCTAGTTTCTGCAGCTCTTCTGCAGACCAGTCGGCGAATTCCGGCGTTCTGCTGTCCTGCCGTGCATCTTTCCCGTCAGGCACTGCGCTGAGCCTCTTGCCAGGCCAGAGGAAGTGTGAGGTTTATGTGCTCTTTATCCAGGTTTTCACACAGCTTTTCAGTTTTAGGCAGGATTGAGTGAATTGGCCCCTTGTTTGATAGGGCTAATAATTTTTTTGGCACCAGGATTTTTCCTGTTATCTCTGATTTATTTTATGGTAAAATATGCATCATAGTATGCACCATGTTAACCATTTTAACTGTACAATTTAGTGCAGGTTGGACATTCATACTCTCATGCATCCATTTCCAGTCCTGTTTCATCTTCCAAAACCAGAAATTCTGTACCTTTTAGACAGTGCCTCCCTGTTCCCAGCCCCTGGCAGCCACCATTCCACTTTCTCTGTGAATTGTACCACTCTAGGTACCTCATATAAGGGAATCTTCTGGCATTTTGTGTGTGTGTGTGACGGGCATATTGCATTTAGCGTAATGTCTTCAAGATTTGTATGTGCTGTAGTAGGTGTCAGAATGGCCTTCCTTTGTAAAGCTAAATAATACTCCGTTGTTTTGAGAAGTCCTTTCCTTTTGAAGGCTGAATGATATTTCATTGTCTTAATAGACCACCTTAGCTAGTCATCTGTTGATGGTCACTTGGGTTGCCTCCACCTTCTGGCCATTGTGAATAATGCTCCAGTGAACATGCATGTGCAAATATGGAGTCCCTACTTTCATGCTTTCAACTTCTCTGGGTGTATACCCAGAAGTGGAATTGGATCATATGGAAATTCTATGTTTAATTTTTTGAGGACCTCCCAAATGGTTTTCCATAGTGACTGCCATGGTTTACATTCTCACCAGCAATGCACAGGGGCTCCAGTTTTTCTGCATCCTTGTCAGCACTTATTTTCCATTATCTTTTTTCTTTCTTTTTTTAAATTTTTATTTTTTTTAATATTTATTCATTTTTGAGAGTGGGGGAGAGAGTGAGTGAGCACCTATGCACCAGCGGGAGGAGGGCGGAGAGCGGGGTATGGGAGGGAGATGGAATGGGGCGATGGGAACAGAGGATCCAAAGCAGGCTCTGCACTCACAACACAGAGCCTGACATGGGGCTCGAACACACAGACCCTGATATCATGACCTGAGCCAAACTCTACTTAACTAAATGAGCCACCTAGGCACCCTTCTTTTTTTCTTTTTCTTTTTCTTTTTTTTATTAATGGCCATCTAATGGGTATGAAGTGGTATCTCATTGTGGTTTTGATTTGTATGTGATGTTGAGCAGTTTTTTATGTTCTTTTTGGCACATTTGTATTATGTCTTTGTAAAAATGTCTATATAAGTCTTTTTTGCCCATTTTGAAATCAAGCAATTTTTTTAATTGTTGAGTTTTAGGAATTATTTGTATATTCTGGATATTAATACTTTTATAGATCTATGATTTCCAAATATTTTCTTCCATTCCATGGGTTGCCTTTTGCTGTTGATAGTATATCCTTTTATATACAAAAGTTTTAAATTTTAATGAAGTTCCAGTTTATCTAGTTTTTCTTTTGTTGCCTCTGCTTTTGGTGACATATCCAAGAAACCAGTGCCAAATCCAGTGTCCTGCAACTTTTCCCTTAGGTTTTCTTAGAATTTTGTAGTTGTGACTCTTAGGTTTTAGTTTTTGATCCATTAAAAAAAAATTTTTTTTTTAATGTTTATTTTGAAGAGAGATAGAGCATGAAAGGGGAAGGGGCAGAGAGAGACGGAGACAGAATCAGAAAAAGGCTCCAGGCTCTGAGCTGTCGGCACAGAGTCTGACACGGGGCTCGAACCCACGAACCGTGAGATCATGACCTGAGCCGAAGTCAGCCGTTTAACTGACTGAGCCACCCAGGCACCCCTGATCCATTTTGAGTTAATGTTTTGCTAGTGACTGCACTGAATTTGTAGATTGTTAGGTATTTCTGATTGCTTAGCAATATTAAATCCTTCAGTTTATGGACATGTCTTCCCATTTAATTTCTTTCAGCAACATTTTGTAGTTTTTGATATACAAGTCTTTCAAACTTCTTTGGTTAAAGGTTTTTTGTTTGTTTTTGCTACTGAAGTGGAATTCTTTTCTTACTATCCCTTTTGGATTATTCACTGTTATTGTATAGAAATGCAACTGAATTTTATAAGTTTATTTATTTCTTTTGAGAGAGACAGAGCACACGCAGGTGCGAGCAGGTAAGGGGCAGAGGGAGAGGCGGAAAGAGAATCCCAAACTGATTTTTTTAAGTTTATTTATTTCTTTTGAGAGAGACAGAGCACACGCTGGTGCGAGCAAGTAAGGGGCAGAGGAAGAGGCGGAAAGAGAATCCCAAGCTGATAGCACAGAACCCTGTGCGGGGCTCGAAAGCGTGAACCATGAGATAGACTTGAGCCGAAATCATGAGTCAGTTGGACATGTAACTGCCCGGGTCCCCAAGGTGCAATGCAATTGATTTTTGAGTGCCAGTTTTATATCCTATGTCTTTGCTGTCTTTGCTCTTTGCTTATTAGTTCTGACAGTTTTTTGGTGGAATCCTCAGAATTTTCTAAATATAAGATCATGATACTTGGAAACATAGGTAACTTGTTCCTTTCCAGTGCAGAAGCCATTTTTTTTTGCCTGCTTATTCTGGTTAGAACTTCTGATACCATTTTGAATGGAGAAAATGGGCGTCCTTATCTTGTTCCTGATCTTAGAGGAGGAGCTTTCGGTCTTTTTATCATTGAATATGGTGTACACTGTAAATTTTTTATATATAGACTTTATTATTTTGAGGTAGGTTTCTTCTCTTCCTAGTTTGTTGAGAGTTTTTATCATGACTGTTTAATTTTGTCACATGCCTTTTCTGCATCAGTTTAGATGATCATGTGTTTTTTTCCCTTCATTCTGTTCATGTGGTTTGTTACATTGATTGTTTTTTGTATATTGAACCATCCTTGCTTTCTAGGACTAAATCCCACTTGTTCTTGGTGTATAATCCTTTTAATATGGTGCTGAATTTGGTTTGCTAGTATTGTTGAGGATTTTTGCGTCAGTATTTATAAAGGATCTTGGTCTTTGGTTTTCTTGTGGTGTCTTTGCCTGGCCTCCATGTCAGAGAAATGCTGACCCTGTTAAATGATTTAGGAAGCGTTCCCTCTTCAGTTTTTTTTGCAAGAGTTTGGGAAGGATCGGTGTTAATATTTCTTTAAATGTTTTGTGGAATTCACCAGTGAGGCCATCTGGTCCTGGGCTTCTCTTGCTTGGGAGGTTTTCGATAACCAGTTCTTCAGTCCTTCTTACTTGTTGTAGGTCTGTTCAGGTTTTGTTTTTTTAACAATTCAGTCGTGGTGGGTTGTGTGTCTAGGGATAGTCCATTTTACCTAAGTTGTTCAGTGTGTTGGGAAAGTTACTTTTGGAAGCTCATTTTCTAGGTGATATTTAGTGAAAGGACCAGAAGGCATTGCAATATTCCAATTTAGGATAATTATTGATGTTTATCATGTTTCTTTTATATCATTTGCTTTGGGATTCTCCCAATAACCCAGTGAGTAACAGTATAACTGTTAGTCTTATTTTTTAAAGTTTATTTTTGAGGAAGAGAGAGCACACACATGAATGGGGGTGGGGCGTAGAGAGGCAGAGCAAATCCCAAGCAGGCTCCACGATCAGCACATAGTCCAGTGCAGGGCTTGATCTCACAACTGTGAGATCCTGACCTGAGCCGAAATCAAGAGTCAGTCACTTAACTGACTGAGCCACCCATGTGCCCCTACTCTTATAGGTAAAGAAGCTGAGGCCCCAAGATGCATAGGTGACATAGCTTACACACTATAGAATGTAAAGCTTAACAAATCTTCCCAGTAGTGATACACAGAAGATAAGATGGTTGGTGCTTCTCAAAAGTGGAGGGGTATTGAAATTTGGGTGTGAGATTTTATATTCATCAAATATTTAAATAAATTTAAATATATATATTTAAGTAGGTCGAAAAATACCACATGATAATGTCTTTCATGATCTTCCTCATTTTTCTTAAGTTTATTTATTTATTTTTGAGAAAGACAGAGACCGTGTGAGTGGGGGAGAGGGAGAGAGAATCCCAAGCAGGCTCTGCATTGTCAGCTTAGAGCCCAATGCAGGGCTCGAACTCACATGACCTGAGCCAAAACCAAGTCAGACATTCAACTGACTGAGCCACACCAGTGCCCTGATCTTTATTATCTTTAGTCATAGAAAGGCTAGATTTCTTTTGGTAGATCTACTGAAGGAGTTTGTCAAGTAAAATAACACATCACAGTAAAATACCATACAAAAGAATGTTTGGGTTGGAATGGTAGAGCTTTAACCTGATGTCTAGAACAGTGCATTTCCTTTCATAAATGATTTGTCAAATTACAAAACTGCAGATTCTTTAGATGTCTTGAGGATTCCATCTATTGATATGTATTTTCATCTATAACTTCATTTTTTTAAGCTCTGAAGGTTTGAGTTATTTATTTGCTTCATTTTACCAAGGGTATTTGCCCTTTGCCTAACTTTAGCTATTACTGTTGTCAATTTCTTATTTTTCACAGTGATTTATAGAATACTACAGAATTATTTACTAAGCTGTTTATTTTTCAGGTTCCGAGAAGCCAGACCAAATTGACAATAATGCTTGAAAAGCTAGGAATGGATTATGATGGGCGTCCTCACAGTGGTCTTGACGACTCTAAGAACATTGCCCGAATAGCAGTTCGAATGCTGCAAGATGGGTGTGAACTCCGAGTTAATGAGAAAATGCATGCGGGGCAGCTAATGAGTGTGTCGTCTTCGTTACCAATAGAGGGCACCCCAGCTCCACTAATGCCGCACTCTAGAAAATAGCAGCATTTTTGCCCTCTGCCCGTGGATCATTCACTCTAACTGGAGTTGCTACAAAGAGGTAGCAGATGAATGCTTGTTGAATTAGTCCTGCAGTGCAAAATTTAAGCACCTTAAACATTTAAACTCTTACTACAGTTACAGTTCTATATTAAGTGTGTGAACAGATTCTGTGGGGAGGGCAGATTGAATTTTTGTCACCAGCACTTTTAATATGAGCGGTATTTGTTACACAGTAACAGTTCCTGCTTAGACATGAATTTTATAATTTAACGTGTCCAAGATGTGTCCCTTTCAGTTTTAAAATGCAAATGCTTTATTGGCTCTCCCCTCAAATGTCCTATCGTATTGCTATTAAACTATGAAATGTATTTCTACATTAACATCATTAGATCAAGTCGTTTCTAACCGTGCAGAAAAGATTGTAAGGCCTTATGTAGCCTTTGGGTTAAGAATATCCTAGTCCTTTTGATTTTTGAAGTCTGTATGTGAAGTTCACCTGTGCACAGTGAATTTCATAAAGTACTTGGTACACATATCTGCCCAAATTTCTTTTCAGTTTATAGTTGGGAGACTTGTGTGGCAGATTATAGGGTCTTGCGAAAAATTCGGTTACTGGTGAGATTAATGGAAGGTCAGAAGACAATACCATTTAAAAGAACTTAAAGGCTGTACCTTGAACTTCAGAACACATAAACATATCATTGGGTTTGTTTTCTTGGTTTTTGGTTCCCCTCCCTCTTGTGACATATATATGCCCTAATTCTTAAATCTAAGAGACCATGCTTTGAAATTCACTAAAAATAAGGGTTACCACTTAATTTTGCTTTTGTATTCAATAGTATGAGTAAGGTTAATAAAGTCAAATAGTGCTTTTTATCATATCTTATGTTTTTATTAAAACTTTATTTTACATAGTACCACTGTTAATTCTTATAAAAATGTAAGTATGTTCATGGAGTTGAGAAAGTAAAACTCTTACCTAGAAGCTAAAAATATTTTCTGAATTGAATTTCCCTCTATAGCCTTCATGGAACAATTTGCTTCTTTTCTTTCACTTTCTATTAGTAGTTATGATGCTATTTTATTTTAATGATTTATATAATAAATGAATTTTGTTGAGGCTTTCAATCCTGGTGATTGGAAAAAAGGAGGCATTTTTCTGTCTGAGAATTCTCTCCACAAAGCTGTAGAAGGAATAAGAATCTGCCTTTGAGCAGTAGTTATAGAATAAGAATAAGGAATAACAAGTGGATAATAGAAGACACAAAGGAATATGATGTCCTTATCCTTAGACAAACTGATATGGATTGTAGTAAGACAAGGAAATCTAGATGTTAGATTTATGCAGTAAACTTTGGGATGAAATGGATATATGCTGAGATTTTTGTGAATCCCAATAATGCCATTTAACAGACCATAAAGAATTACTGAAAATTTCAAAGAATTTCCTTCATGTCTTTATTGAGTTACTGGGCCAGGGCAGAGTAATAGAGAATAGCAAATCACTATTGAGATGTGAATGCCAGGAAGGCCACTGACACACATTTTAGGTGATTTTTTTCTTTAGAACTCAAATTTGTGCCATAGCAAAACCATAATTATCTTTTGCCAGCTTCTGTTGATCATTAACAGCTGAAATTGCAATTGGGAAATCTGATAACAGCAAAGAAATATTACATTACCCTCTTTGTCTTTAAATTTTCAATGTTTTGTTAATTTATTTTGAGAGAGAGGGCATGAGCAGGGGAGTGGCAGAGAGAGGGAGAGAGAGAATCCCATGTGGAGCCTGACATAGAGGCTCACAAACTGAGATTATGACTTGAGCTGAAATCAAGAGGCAGATGGTTAACCGGCTGAACCACCCAGGCACCCCTGTTTGTTATTTTAAAGTCAGACTTGTAATTTCTTTGTCGATTTTTTTTTTGTAAAGTAATCCAAGTACTGGCAAACTTACATTGTATTTCTTTTTAAGACCGTTAACACTGTAAGTTCTCAATATCCTTTTCGCTCAGTCTGATATTTTATTTGGTGATGCTTTACTGTTTTCCTTTTTTAATTTTATTTTATTGAGGAATAATTGACAAATGTACATGTATATATTTAAAAGTATAGGTGTGATGACTTGATACACATTGTGGAATGATTACCAAGATCACATCACCTCACATAGTGAACTTTTTGTTGTTTTTGGTGAGAATGCGTAAGGTCTACTCTCAGAAACTTTTAAGTACACAATACTGTATTATTAACAGTAGGCAGCATGCTGTACATTAAATCCTCAGAACATATTTTTCTTATAACTGAAAATTTGTACCCTTTGGCCTATATATTACCCTATCTCTTTCATCACTAGCCCTTGGCAACCACCATTCTGTTATATTTTTTGAAATCGTTACCTTTTTTTTTTTTTTTAAGATTCCACGTATCAGTGATACAATACAGTAGTTATTTCTTCCATCTGGCTTATTTCACTTAGCCGTCCAGTTTCATCCACACTGTTGCAAATGGTAGCATCTCCTTTTTTCTTTATGGCTGAATAATAATCCATTATATATGTACCATTTGTTTCAAGGTATTTTTTGAGTTCTCTTTTGATTTCTTCTCTGATCCATTGGTTGCTCAGAAGTGTGTTAACTTCCACATATTTGTGAACTTTTCTGGCTTTCCTCCTGTCATTGATTTATAGTTTCATATCATTGTGGTTCAGAAAGATAGTTGATATGATTTCAGTCTTAAATTAATTGAGACTTGTTTTGTGACCTAACATATGGTCTGTCCTAGAGAGCTTTATGTGTGTGCTTGAGAAGAATGTGTATTCTGCTGCTTTTGGTTGAAATATTCTGTATGTGTCTATTAGGTCCATTTGGTGTAAAGTGTCACTGAAGTCCATTATTTCCTTATTGGTTTTCTGTCTAGATGATCTGTTCTTTGTTAAAAGTGGGGTATTGAAAGCCTAGCTACTGGTGCGTTGCTGTCTATTTTTGCCTTCAGATCTGTTTAGAATTGTTTAATATATTTAGGTGTTCCATATTAAGTACATATATATTTATAATTGTTAAATACTCTTGATGAATTGGCCCTTTTTATCATTATAAAATGACCTTCTTTGTCTCTTGTTACAGCTTTTGAGTTAAAGTCTATTTTGTCTCATGTAAGTATAGCTACTTGTATTTTTTTTTTTGTTTTCCATTTGCATGGAATATCTTTTTCTGTCCCTTTACTTGTAGCCTCTGAGCGCCCTGAAAGCTTAAGTGAGTCTCTTATTGGCAGCATATAGTTAGGTATTGTTTTTATATCCATTTAGCCATTCTGTGTCTTTTAATTGGGGAATTTAAACCATTTACTTTTAGAGTAATTATTGATAGATAAGGACTTACTATCTCCATTTTGTTCATTGCTTTCTGATTGTTTTGTAGTTTTTTTCCTTGCTTCCTTTGTGAGTTGATGATTTTTTGTAGTAGCATTTTTATCTTTTTATCATTTGTTTATCTGTTACAGGCTTTTGCTTTGTGATTACCATGAGACTTTCATGGTACATCTCATAGTTGTAACAGTCTTGTTTAAGCAAGCTCATAACAACTGAATTGTGAGAAAGAACACAAGCAGGACAGGGGTGGAGAAAGAGGGACAGAGGATCCAAAGCAGACTGCGCTGGCAGCAGCAAGCCTGAGAGAATCCCCAGTGAGGTAGCTTTCTGCTCTTGGTCCCTTCCCAGCACGGTGCGTACACCAGTCTGTACACCAAGGGGTCCCGCACCTCCCTGCGGCTCAGACCTTTGGGCCCTCATCTTGAGCTCGGGGGCCTGGACAGGAGGTCATCTGACCCATGGTAGTTGAGGAAGTGGCACAGTGCTGTGCTCAGTGGTGCCCACCTGGGTGCAGGATCACCCAGGCAGCCAGTCCTCCTTGGGCTGTGTCATCTCCACTCCAGGAGGAGGTGTAGGTGGCCTGAACCATGAGCTCCAAATGTCTTCTCTCTCCCCGGCAGTGGAGGTGGTCCTCGCTGCCTTGCTTTCTGTCAGCCTCCCACCCAGCCCAAGGTCTGCCACCATCTTGTCCACAGGCTGAGTCTGTGCTGTCCTCTCTCCACTCTTTTCTTTCTAATTTGTTTTTATCTTCTGACTGGATAATATCAATAGATCTGTCTTCAAGTTCTCAAGATTTTTTTTTTCCTGCCTTAGTAAGTCTGCCTTGAAGCTCTTTATTGCATTTTTCATTTCATTGCACAATAGTACCCCCCTCCCTTATCCATTGGGGGCACATTTTAAGATGTCCAGTGAATATCTGAAACCACAGATAGTACTGAATCCTATATATATATATATATATACTGGTTTTTAAAAATGTTTATTTATTTATTTTGAGAGAGAATGAGTGGGAAAGGGGCAGAGAGATGGAGACAGAATCCCAAGCAGGCTCCATGCTATCAGCACAGAGCCCAATGTGAGGCTCAAACAAACAGTGAGACCATGACCTGAGCCAAAACCAAGAGTCAGAGGCTTAACTGACTGAGCCACCCAGGCACCCTATACGGTGTTTTTTCTTACGCATACTTACCTGTAATGAAGTTTAATTTGTAAGTTAGGCACAGTAAGAGATTAACAGCAATCCCTAATAATGAAGTAGAATAATTCTAAGAATATACTATAATAAAAGTTGTGTGAATGTGGCCTCTATCTCAAAATATCTTACTGTCTGCACTTAGCTTTCTTCTTGTGACAATGCGAGATGATACAAGCATTCAACTTTTTTCTTGTGATGATGTGATATGATACAATGCCTACTTGATGAGATGAAGTGAGGTGACTGACGTAAGCACTAGGATATAGTGTAGACTTGCTGGCGGTATGTCACAAGGGTCATCTGCTTGGGGTGATCTTGGATCATTGAGCCATGACGGTGTTAGTGGTTGGATATCAGGAGCAGACAATGTCGATGGTTGAGGATCTTTGATAGTAGGAGGTGTTTTTTGTTTTTTGTTTTTTTGCCAAAATTTTTTAGAAGAACACTGTAATCAGAAAAGGTAGTCTTTGTAAGTCATCAAAGTATTGCTGTAGAGGTTGTTCCTTGAGTGATCACGTGGGTCATGGGAATACTGTGTTCATCTGAGGATTGTATTCCGTAATTTTGTCTTTTCATGTCCAGAGAGTTCCATACACTTCAGCAAATTTGGGGACTGTCGACATTGCTGGTTCTGCTTGAGTTTCCTCTTCTTTTAGAGCAGATAACTTGGCTCCCAGGAAGAAGGCCACTCGCACTCAGGGAATCAGGAAAAGACCATTTATTGCGCACCGGTGCCAGCTCAGCAGAGTCACCTCCAAAGGCTGAGCCCTGAACCTTGGCATTGGCCTCCTTTTATGGCTGGCTTGGTAAGGGGTTGAGAAACAAATGAAAAAGGGGAGGGGATACTTATCAAGGGTGCTATTTGGATAGTTGGTGGACACAAGAGACAAACAAGATTACAGAAGCCAAAAGTGTGCAAGCAGAGTATCCAGCCTCGGACATCTCTGGCTGGTCCCTTTTATCTTGTTTATACTAGCTTTTCTTCTTACTTCATCTTCCTCTTCTACAGATGACTCCAGAACTTCTTCTAATTCCCTATTTGTTAACACTCTTTGATGGCCTTCAGTAGGTTCTTCCACTTCAGAAGAATGTGGGCGGTTCCTCCTGCAACAACTTCTTTTGCTGTGTGAATGATTTTCCTAACTTCTCCATCAGCCCCTGAGAAGCTTTTAAAATTATCCACGGGGGCACCCGGGTGGCTCAGTCAGTTAAGCGTAGGGCTCTTGATTTAGGCTCAGATCATGATCTCATGGTTCATGCGACTTTCAGCTCTGTATTGTGAAGCTGCTTATAGGATTCTCTCTTTCTCTCTTTCTCTCTCTCTCAAAATACATAAACTTAAAAATTATCCACTATTTCACTTGATAAGTTCTAGCAGGCATTTACAGTTTCTGGTTTTAATTCATCCATTGCAGCTTTGAGTATTACTGCATCAGCAGTAGTGAATGATTTCCATCCCTGCATTATATCCAGATCAGGGTCTGCATCAACCAGTGGTTGAAAGCCACCAAGTACCAGGCAGGTGTCTGTGGCTTTCACAAAGCAAATGATGCCCTGGCCAAGGGGCTGAAGTGTTGAGGTTGTATATGGTGGTTGCACTGCAACGTCAACATTTCATTTCCCTAACAAACCAATTCAGGAAGGCCAGGTGCGTGGTCTCTTATTAATAGGGCTTGAAGTTCCAACCCTTCTTTCTCCAAGTTATTTTTTCACTTTTGAGATGAAGCAAGCACTGGTGGAACCATCCCAAAAAAACGATGGCCGTCACCCATGCTTTCTGATTATGTTGCCGGAACACAGGCAGATAATTTCTGTTTTCGTGTTTCAGAGTGCATGGGTTCTCCACACGCTCGCCTGGCTTCATCATCTGCCTCGCAGCGTTGCCACATAGGACCGTTAGACTGTCGTTCTGTGTTTTACGCCCTGGGACCCTATTTGCTCTTTTATGACGGCACTGTATGTGCTATTGGGCATCTTCGTCCAGAAGAGCCTGGCTTCATCGCTGTTGAAGACTTGCTTTGCATGGGATCCTTTCTCTTTAATCTGTTTCAACTCTGCTGTAAATGTAGCAGCAGCTTCATTGGTCATTGGAGCCTCTCCAGTAATTTTTACATTTCTTTTTAGTCCAAATCTATTATTGGATCGCTGTAATAAACATCAGTTACCTGCAATAAATGTCTTGGTGTCACTTGTTTTAGGGGATCACCCATCACTGGAGGGGCCAAGTTCCCGCTGCTGTGACTACAGGGGCCCTGCAGGTGGCAGGGGTGGCTAGGGCTGTTGGGATTCTTGAGGCAAAGGCTGCTGGGGATCACCAGCTCTTCTGAAGTTTTCCTGCAGCCTCAGAGATTTCTGGCGTAACATGCGGCCCTCAGTCAAAACATATTTTCTGTTCATGTCCCGCACCCATAAATCTGATGGATTTAAGCCTAAGTTTAAACCTAACTAAGCACTTACCACACAGTGGATGTAACTTTTGCACTTTGAGGTGAAACAGCAGAACTAGCATACATTTCTTCTTCACAATTTTATAAATGGAAGATTCATTCTTACTGTAGATCTTAGCCTCAGCATGTGATTTTTTCCTTTCCTTACTAAGCCAAAAACTTTCATCTTTTCACTTAAAAGGAGATGCTGTATGACTTTTCTTTGGCTTCTCTGAATTGTCGTTATCCCTACTCTTACCCTTTAGGGCTGTAACTGAGTAAAACAAGAGTCCCTTAAACACCGGCACTGCCCTGGTCCGTGTAGTAATGCACATGGTTACTAAGGGACTCGTGGACAGGGAGCGCATATGGTGTGGACACGCCGGACAAGGGGTGATTCGCATCCCAAACAGCGTGCAGCAGGACAGCTTGAGATTCCATCACACTATTCAGAATAGAGCACAATTCACAATTTAGGGTTTATTTATTTCTGGAATTTTCCATTTAATATTTTCGGACTGCAATTAACCACTGATAATTGAAACTGGAAAGCAAAACCATGGATAAGGAGGGACTACTGAATTCTTCAGCTCCAGAATTTCTGTTTGGTTTTCTTTTTATGATCCCCATCTCTTGAACTTGTTTATGTTCATGCGTTGTTTTCCCGAGTTCATTGAGTTACCTATTTGTGTTCTCTTGAATCTTGCTCAGCTTCCTTAATATGATTATTTTGAATTCTTCAGGTAACTCACAGATCTTGATTTTCAGGGGCTCAGTTATTGGAGAATTACTGTGTTCTTTGGTGGTGTCATGTTTCCATGCTTTTTCATGTTTCTGATGGCTTTGCATTGATGTCCTTTGCATTTGAGGGAGTAGTCCTCTCTCCCAGCTTTTTCTTCGGCCTGGCTTTGATGGGAAAGACTGTCACCTGAAGGTGGCTGGATGGGATTCGGTGTCTTTGGTCCCTAGGAAAACACAGTGGCTAACTCCCACAGCCTTGTTTGTTAGCTGACGTCGGGGTTTGCACAGACGGAGGCAGCCTTCTGGGGCCAGGACTGCAGCGGCCCTGCGGGTGGCAGTGGTGGCTAGGGCTGTTGGGATCCTCAGAGGCAAAGGCTGCTGAAGTCCTCCGGTTCTCCTTTTGGCCTGTGGGAGAAGTTTCTAGCTGAGACGATACCTCTGGGCACTTGACTGGCATACCGACGCTTAAAAGAGTAGATGGGTGGAGTCCTGGGACCACGTGTGTGTAGGTCCTGGGGCACAGGTGCAGTCAGAGTGGCACTGGTGTCTAAGGTGCAGATGTGTGCAGATTTCCTGTGAAACCACGGTTTGAGTCTCTGGGGCTCCTCTCAGTGACTCAAGTGGGGGTTGGGGAGGGAGATATAGTAGCACAGGCCCTGGGAACCTTGGGGCCTAAGGAGGAGAGTCAGTCTCAGCACAGCCTGGGGGTCGTGAGTCAAAGTCCCAACTCTGGTCCCAGGGGACAGTCTCAGAGTGGCAGTAGCACATCCCTGGTGGAGGTCCACTAAAGCTACATATTGGGACCCAGGGGGCAGGTTGCAGAAGAGAGGGAGCTTGGTTCCTATGATGACGTCAGAGCCTTGACCTGGGACTTGGCGGGGGCATCTGGTCTCAGAGCAGTGGCAGCATGGCCCCAATAATGGCAGTCAAAGTGTGACTTGGGATTTTGAGGGTAGAGCTTAGAGTAACAGGTGCCCCAGAAACGGGACAGAGCTGTGACTGGGGTACAGAGCAGTGGCAGCTCTGGTCCTGCACATGGCAGGGTGCTCTGGCATCCTGATCTCAGTGACTGGTGGGTGGCCACAACTGGGGCACCTGGGGGCCAGTCTCATGGCAGCCATGGCACCAGCCCCAAGGAGAAGAGGCAGCAGCTGGAATTGGCGTCAGCAAAGACTGCAGAGTCCTCTGTAGCAAAAGCTGCAAACGTCTACAGCAGGGAGGTTTCTGGGGTTCTCTCCTTTTCTCATGGGGTGAAGTCTCTGAGAGAGTCCCTCCTGGCACCCCGCGGGCCTCAGGGAGTGAGGAGAGGGGCTGGCGTGCTAAAATACTGCCTCTGCTTTTCTGTGCGGCCTTCCTTGGTCTTCTAGTTCTGTAGGGTTTTTGCTGCTGCTTTGTAGTCCAGAGTTGTCCCTGTTTTAGGAAAACAACTTTCCCTATTTTTTCAGCTTGTAGTTAGTTGTTTATTGTTTTTGTGGAAGAGATGAACCGTGGGTTCCCCATAGCCTTCCCATCTTGCTGACACTGCCCTCTTCCTAACCCTTGTTAACTGCTCTGTTGGGTCTTGGCCCTCCCCTGCACTGTGATAGTCCAAAATGGAAAAGTCCAAATGGACTTTTTTTTTTCTTGCATTTTTCTGAGATTGATTATGCCTGTTTTGATGAGAAGATCTTAAATATCAGGAGTACTGCTTTCTGCTGTTGGATTTTTTTTGCTTTTTAAATAATTTTAATGGTTTTTATTTATTCTTGAGAGACAGAGAGAGACAGCACAATCAGGGGAGGGTCAGAGGGAGAGGGAGACACAGAATCCCAAGCAGGCTCCAGGCTCTGAGCTGTCAGCACAGAGCCTGACATGGGGCTTGAACCTTGAGATCATGACCTGAGCCTAAGTCGGTCACTTAACCGACTGAGCCACCCCTGCTGTTTGATTTTTGTTGTGCTCTGTTGTATTTGAGGTATTCAGTGTTGCTCATTCTTGCAAACAAGATGTCTAGAGATGAATGCCATTTGCTAGTCCAGAAAATCAGCAATATTAGTAATTTATGGTCATTTTTAATTATTAACATTTTAATGTATAATATATACATATATATTGTATACTATATATATAATATATATACTACATATGTATAATATATATGTATATATACTCTATACTGTATACTATATAATGTATAATATAATGATATTAATATTTATTAATAATAATTATTTACAAACAGCCCTGTGTTTTTTCCTTAATCATTAGGCATGTTAATTTCTTTGCTTTCTGATTTTCACTTGTTGGGACATAGAGACAGTTCTGATTTCTGCTGAATTATTTCAAATCCATAATCTTAAGAACCAACTGAGATGATACCAGAGCACTGTACTTTGTGTTTTATTTGTTTTGTGTTTCTTTGGATAAAACACTTCCGAAGTGTCTCTTTTTGCCTAACGATAGGTGTTCAGTCTGCCTCCTGGGGACACGTTTCTACCTGGATTGAAATGAGAAACCATAGGAGCCACTAATGCGTCACGTATTAAAAGGAAGGTGTATCTTTGAAGACGTGACTAAATGGTCATTTTGTGAAAATGAGCCCACTTACCTTGCCCTTTGTAGTACCTCACCGTGAATGTTACCCCCAAAATGGTCATGGAAAATGGTACTCTGGGGGGAGAGGGAAAGAGCAGGGAGTGGGATTACGAGAGGAAGATGTAAAGGTAACTGCTGTTTGGTGTGGGCTGCAGGCGGCGTCACCAAAGAAAAGTGCTTGCTGGGAACGCTGATGGGATGTGTTGTATTTTGAAGGCAGACTTGCAGTTTCTGAACTGCTGTGGGGAAGCAAAACTTGAGAGCAGGGACTGTGACTCCCTACATGTTTGATTCCAGCCTTGTGGGATCCCAATAATACTCTCCACATAGTCGAGTCCAGTGTTAATAAAAGAACGGCGGCATTAGGTCGATTTGTTTTTCCTCTTAGAATTAGAAGGTCCCTCTTTATCCTGCATCACGATCCTGTATTTGAAATCTCCCTGCCTCCACAAGGCTTCCAAACCCCATAAGCTTCTTCGTCTAGAGCAGGGGTTGGCAAACTACCACCACGGGCCAAACCTAGCCTGCTGCCTGTTTTTTTAGGGCCTGTGAACCAAGGATGGTTTTCACATTTTAAATGGTTGAAGAAAATCAGAAGAATAATACTACTTTGTAATGTGAAAATAATGTGGAATTCAGTTTCTGCTTCTGTAAAGTCTTACTGGGACACAGCTACTGTGCTCTTTTGTTTGCATCTCCTCTCTGGCCACCCTTGGGTTGCAGTAGCAGAGTCCAGTAGTCAGGATAGAGACCATCTGGCCAGGAAGGCCGCAAGTATCCCTGCCAGGCCCTTTGCAGACAAAGTTGGTCTCCCGCTGTCTCCTTGATCTCTAGGAATACAGAAGTCCCGCCCGTAAATAAGAGATGACCTGTGGTAACCTGTTTGCTGTAGAGCTGGATGTTAAGGCACTGTGAGAATTGCACCTACCATTGAACACTGTGAAAGCACTTTAATCCACTGTTTATAGGAAGTCTGCAAGTTAGGCATTATCATCTCCATTTTACAGGTGGAAAAATTGAGGTACAGAGAGGTTACCTTGGCAAAGATTAAGTAGTGAGAACTTCACACTCAGGCAGTCCAACTTGAGTCTTTGCACTTTGCCCCTCTGCTGTGCCACCACCCCGTAGAGACCTTAGCTCATTCTGTATTCCAAGTCCCAGGTAGTATGAACATTTTGCTGCAATTTAATCTAGCTGTTTTCCAAGGCTAATAAATGTTACATGTCAGGAAATAATCTGATGTTCCTTTTTTCCTTTTGTTTTTTTTTAAATGTTTATTTTTGAGAGAGAAACAGAGCATGAGCAGGGAAGGGCAGAGAGAGGGAGATAGAATTTGAAGCAGGCTCCAGGCTCTGAGCTGTCAGCACAGAGCCTGATGCGGGGCTTGAACTTACGAGATGTGAGATCATGACCTGAGCCAGATGTCTAACCAACTGAGCCACCTAGGTGCCCCCTGATGTTCATTTTGAATGGAACGTATGAAATATCATTAACTTAATTTTTTTTAATGTTTTATTTATTTTTGATACAGAGAGAGACAAAGCATGAGAGGGGGAGGGGCAGAGAGAGAAGGAGACACAGAACCAGAAGCAGGCTCCAGGCTCTGAGCTAGCTGTCAGCACAGAGCCTGATGCGGGGCTCGAACCCACGAATGTGAGATCTGACCTGAGCTGAAGTCGGAGGTTTAACCGACTGAGCCACCCAGGCGCCCCAAAATATTATTAACTTTAAAGGTAACAAGCTTTCAAGGCTTGTCGAGGTTGGGGGTCAGTAGGGAAGGAAAAAGATTTATATTTAAAATGTTTTCACTGTGTTCTCAAGGTGTGGTCTATAATGTGGCTGTCGAGGGGTGAATGGTGGAGGTAATTGTTTTTAATGGAGCTTGTATTAAGACTTGAGTAAAAAGGCCGATGATTTGAGTCTTTAAGCTAGATCTGCTTTTGTACTTCTAAGAGAGTGTTCTCAGGGAAAATTTGTCCGGAATTCTTTAGGATGAATACTGAAAAGTCATTGTGGAGTCAATATGATCAATAACATTAGAATATGAATCCTTTTTTCCCCCTCTTGAACAAGAGAACAAAATAGGAGAAAGCATATGCTTTTCTGTATAGCTGCCGATGGCAGCAGAGTCAGAGACTGAACCCGCCCCTCCACACGGCCATTTCCGCTTGCTGGCCCCACTCCATCGAACATAAACCTGCTCCTTTTGGATCTCTTGTCAGTAGGACCGTGATTATCCTGGTCACGTAGGCTTAAAGCCTTGGAATTGCTGGTGGTTTCCCCTCCCCACTTAGCATTATGTCCTTTGATTATTTTCCAGCCACAGGATCCTTAGCCTCAGTCTGTTTTCATCGTGGCTACCCAGACTGTTGCTGAAATTTAACTGACTCTTCTCTCTTGCTGTCTCTTCCTATGTACCACTACTGCTGTCATTAGAGAAGCTTCCTAAAATGTCGCACATTGATCTCAGAAACCTTCCCGTTTCTCATAGGGTAGAACATAGGTGTCCATGGCATTTAGGCCCCTCCACAGTCTGGTTTCCATCTACCTTCCAACTTTCATAGCAGCCATCTACTCCGATCTAATCACTATTCCACGCACCATCATACCTGCATCATCCCTACACCAGCCTGCTTCAGTCCCCAGCAAATTAGCCCATCAATCTTGTTCTCTTCTAGTTTTTTTTTTTTAACACCTACTGTGATTCCAGCCTTCTCCCTCCCAGACTACCCGACTTTTAGCAATAAGTCCCTCTATTGTCTACACTTCCCTTATAGTCATGGTACAGATTCCTATTTATCGCTGTGTTTTTTCTGTTCTTCCACTGAGGTTATAAATTCTCCAAGTCCACATTCTTAACATAGTGTAGCCCTAGGACCTAACACATAAGGGATGCTCAGTTAAAAATAGTTAACGGTGGCAAAATACATTCTATAAGATCAGTACCTCTTTCTGAAATTGCAAAGGATGGAGAACTTAAGTCTTGACTGCTCTCTGATAAAGGAGTTGCTGCGTGGGCAGAGTTACAGCTCTGAGCTGTCCCCTTCCCTGGTACTGTGCACCACAAATAGATTATTAGAGATTGTGACTCAATAGCAGTAATGTGTGATTCCTGTCTGTGCGTGGCTTTCCCTCTAGGTGCCAGGAAAAGCAAACAAATGTTAAACTCTCTTTCCTAGTTCAGTCTGTGCACTTCTGATGAAAAATCTGCTCCAGCGATCTTTGGCTTTGAAAAGGTCACTGCTTAACTTTTCCTTTGTGTTGGAGCAGTGATTTTCAAACTTTTATGCACAAGTACTTCCTAATACTTTTTTATAAACTAGTTTTAAAAAGAAACTATTCACACTGCATATTTAAAGCTGTCCCTAAGTTTAAATATTGGCAAAGGGATATAATTTCCAGCATAGTATAAATATTGACATTGTAAAACAAAATGTTCATTACACTTTCAGATATACCCAGTTGAGTCTAAATAGTATAGAAATTTAATACTGTCAACCACTACAGAAAATATACAAAGACATTTGCAATTTTTGATCTTTCTTTTTTCTTGGACTTACATTTTATTGCAATTCCCTCATAATATTTTATTTTAATGTAACAGCAAAACCCTACCATAATGCCTAGATGGGACCCAAAAAGCTGAATTATGAAAATGTGAAGTCATATCATTACAATAATTATAGCAAAAAAAACCACCCCTATATTACAATAATTATGGCCAAAAAACCCCCAAAAAACCCAGCCCTGTATGCTTTAGTCTGCACTGTGACACAGGACCTTAGTAATGGTAAGACCAGTCACTAAGCAGAGTCCAGACTGATCATGAGGTGATCACTTTCTAACCACCACCACCAGCACATGCCTTCCCTAGAGAAGCTTAGAATGTTTGAGAAGAGGGGGCTGGCTTGGAGGGCCAATTCCCTTAGCTTAGATTTTCATTTTCCTGGAGTTGGTTGCCTTAGAATTTTACTATATATTTTTATGCTCGAAAGTCATATTGAGGGGTGCCTCAGTGGCTCAATCGGTTAAGCGACCAGCTTCGGCTCAGGTCATGATCTCACGATTGTGGGCTCAAGCCCCAAATCGGGCTCTGTGCTGACAGCTAGCTCAGAGCCTGGAGCCTGCTTAAGATTCTGTATCTCCCTCTCTCTCTGACCCTCCCCTGCTCACATGTCTCTCTCTGTCTCTCAAAAATAAATAAAAGACATAAAATAAAATAAAAAAAGAAAGTCATATTGACCATGCTATCATACATTTTCACAACACAAGCAAGTACATTTTTTCTTGTGATTCTTAAAGCTGTGCTAAATTTCTATGTTGAGTTATTTAAATAATTCTGTGTAATAAAAATATAAGTATGTTTAAAAGTTTGATACTTTTTCAATGAAATGTAAAGTTTTTGAAAGTGCTCTTTTAATGAGATTATTTTCCAGATTGGTTTATGTGTCCTTGGAGAAATGTGGCATTTTGAGAATGCAAGAGGGTTCAGCATTAATTCTATTTCTGTCTTTCATTTCTATGTAAATGCTGAAAACCGCCTGTAAATAAAGGGATGGGAATAGAAGTAGCTTTATTTAAACAATTTTACTTTAAATTCCATGCCAAAAATCACATTGTAGTTTTAATCATCCTTCAGCTGACAGCATGATTAGATTATTGTTCATTTTTTGTTGAAAACAGAAAATTGGTAGCTGCCTAACATTTTAGAACAACTTGTTATTTAGAATTGCTCATCCTCAAATTTAGGGACATAAACTGAAAGGCCTTTATCAAGACGATCAAATGATTGCTGGTTATGTCTGTTACTCTTTCACTTAGAAAAGCTTTATTTAATTCAATATATTTAATCCAATTGGGAAATACAATCTGTTACTTTCAAAACACCTTTCAGATATATTCTGATAAGTTGATGTTTTAAATATATTTTTATCATATAGAGTGTTTTTTAATGTTTTTTATTTATTTTTGAGAGACAGAGACAGTGTGAGCCGGGCAGGGTCAGAGAGAGAGGGAGACACAGAATCTGAAGCTAGCAGTCGCACAGAACCCGATGCGGGGCTCAAACCCACGAACTGTGAGATCATGACCTGAGCTGAAGCCGGACGCTTAACCGACTAAGCCACCCAGGTGCCCCAATATATTTTTATCATAATATGTTTCATTAAATATGTAATTCATGAAAAGCTTGGAGCTGCAGA
>NC_043700.1:24729345-24731848 GCF_006229205.1 Suricata suricatta
AGGAAAGGTATTAAGCAGGCTGTGTTGTAGCCTATGAACAAGTAATATATTGTATCATTTATCTTGAATGTATCATAGATAAGCTGCTATATAACGATTGCCACTTCAGATAGCTGTGAAATTAGGTGATTAACTAGTTGTTACTTAACCTTCTAATTTCTGTATAAGTCTAATTACATGAAACAGAAGTTGGTGTTTTAATTTTTTACTTTGCTTTTCTGTTTTGAGTGTCATTGCAACTACTGTATTGTAAAGGATGGAAAATAATTGCATATGTTAAAAAAATATGAAACTTTATAAAGTAAAAAAATAAATAAAATTTTTAAATTAAAACAAAAAAAATAAAATTAAAATAAAAAAATTAAAAAAAATCATTAAGAACATGATAGGACACTTTTTGTAAGAGTTATTAAAAGCAGTCAAGATTTAACATGATTTTTAAGGAAACAAGATAAATCAATATACTACTTCTCATTATTTAACTTGTAACCATCATCTGTAAGCTAAGATCATAAGTTATTTAGGAAGCCAGTAGGTTTATAAGGCAAGATATTTTTTCAATAAAGCAGTGTGTGATTATAGTGAACTAAAGTGTTTAGCTCTTTGTAGACTTAAGAGCAAAAATAACATTAAATTTATTAGGATCAGACTTTTCCTATAAAATATTATACAGGTTGCTAAAAACCAACTGGTGTGGCAGCCAGAATCTATTTTGTGTTAATGAGATGGTAGGTAATATTAATCATCTCAAGATTAAATTGAGATTTAGCTATATTCGTCATAAATATTTCGTGATATGCATGGAAAGTTGTTTGCAAATTTTATTCAGTGTACCATGAAAATTCTGGTAGTTATATTTCAAGTTACAATTAAAATGATTAGCACTGGAGCAACTGGGTGATTCAATTGGTTGAGTATCTGACTCTTTATTTGGGCTTGGGTCATGTTCTCATGGTTCATGGGTTTGAGCCCAGCATTGGGCTCTACTCTGGCAGTGTGGAGCCTGCTTGGGACTGACTCACTCTATCTCTCTCTCTCTCTCTCTCTCTCTCTCTCTCTCTCTCTCTCGCTTGCTCGCTCGCTCTCTCTCTCCTCCTCCTCCTCCTCCTCCTCCTCCTCCTCCTCCTCTCTGTCTGCTCCTCTCTTGCACACACCTGTTCTCTCTCTCTCTTTCTCAAATTAATAAACTTTTTTAAAAAAGGAAAAAAAATCTCCTTAAAATGATCAGCATTATTACTTGTTTTGACTATTCAAAGGTACTTTTCTTTCCAGTCAATGATTGTTCTAAAGATGAGTATTTGATTTGATTTGATTTGATTTGAATTAATATTTTTAAAGTTTATTTATTTGAGAGAACATGTGAGTACACGCACGTAAGCGAGGGAGGGCCAGAGGAGAGGGAGAATCCCATGCAGGCTCTGCACTGTCAGCACAGAGCCCGACTGAGGATTTGATTCCACGAACTGTGAAATCAGGACCTGAGCCACCAAAATCGACTTGGATGCTTAGCCACCTGAGCCACCCAGGCACTCCAAGATGAGTAAATAGCAGGAAAAGTTACTTATGAGAAAAGATGTAGCATTCAGTATTTCTTTTTTTTTTTTTAAGTTTATTTATTTGAGAATAAGAGAGTGTGAACAGGGGAGGGGTGCAGAGAGAGAGAGAGAGAGAGAGAATCCCAAGCAGAGAGAGACAGAGAGAGAGGGAGAGAGAATCCCAAGCAGGCTTCATGCTGTCAACACAGCCCGACACCGCTCACCAACCATGAGATCATGACCTGAGCTGAAATCAGGAGCCGGAGGCTTAAGCAACTGAGCACCCAGGTGCCACTAGCGTTCAGTATTTCTTGCTGGTATGTCCTGCTTTCCTGGTGGGGCTTCCTTCCATCAAGAGGGATGTACTTTTTCACAGGTATCTGAAGATGGGTGTGGCCAGTTTGTTAAACAAAGTACATTACTTCCACTGTACTGTTTACTTCCACTTTACTACACTTTACCACTTGCCTAAAACTTGAACATTGTTACAATTGCCCAAATAACCCCTTCTCTAAATCTCCCTTAACAGAAATACAGAACAAGCAAAGTCAGGAAGCCCCAAGACTAGCCCCCAAGACTGTTCTCTGTGGATCTTAATGCCTCAGGGCAGTACAGTCTAGTATAGGTTGGGAAGATGATTGATGTGCCTTTAAATGGAGGGAATATTGTAGATTCAGTGTGATTGTCTTTCAGATCGCTCAGTTTGAGGGAAGGGTATGTATGAAAGGTGAGAATGTGGCGGAAGTTTCCTTACCCTTGGGGTGCCTGGGTGTCTCAGTCAGTTAAGCGTCCAACTCATAATTTTGGCTCAGGTCATGATCTCAGGGTTCATGAGATCTCCATGTCAGTCTCTGTGCTGGCAGCATGGAGCCTGCTTAGGGATTCTCTCTCTCTCTCTCTCTCTCTCTCTCTCTCTCTCTCTCTCCCCCCCCCCCCCCCCCCCCCCCCCCCCCCCCCCCCCCCCCCCC
>NC_043700.1:24731948-24742144 GCF_006229205.1 Suricata suricatta
CCCCCCCCCCCACGCACACACACCCCTTCAAAATAATTATTTATTTTAAAAAGTTTTTAATGTTTATTTTTGAGAGAGAGAGACAGAGCATGAGCAGGGGGAGAGGCAGAGACACAGAATCCAAAGCAGGCTCCAGGCTCTGAACTGTCAGCACAGAGCCTGATGTGGGACTTGAACCCACAAATGGGGAAATCATGATCTGAACCAAAGTCGGATGCTTAACCAACTGAGCCATCCAGGCACCCCCAACTTCAAAATAATCATTTAAAAGAAAAACTTTTACAATTACCCTTGCTCAAGGACCCTTTAAAGGTTTTAAAATAGTCCTCATAGGGTTAAACCAACCCCATATGAAAGCCTCTGGTCCAGAGTGTTGAAAAGTTCTCCCTTATTTCTGTGTTTGTAAAATGTTTTCCATGAGTGATACTGTGGGTTTTCTTGTGTCCACATTGGATAAAAGCTCTTATTTAGGTCTTTCTTGGTGAGCGCTAAGAAAACTGGTTTAATCTTGTGTAGGGGGGTGTAAAACAAACGAAGGACCCCTCCCTCATAAATGTCATAAAGCTTATCCATCAACCAGCCAACACCAAGCCTTTGAGTTCCCTTTATCAGATAATGTCAAGAACACCTGGCTTAGCGTTCTTCCCACCTCCGTCTAGTGCTTATTCAGCCCTGAGCTGTGTTGAAATTGCACACATACGAGGTAGAATGTTATGAAACAGTTTTCAGTGCAGACAGCTGAGACCCAGTCACTCTCTTTGTTGAGTGTTTGAGCGATTACACTGTACTTCTGCTAGCTTGCCTAAAATGTCTAAGGGGCCCCTCAGGGAACAATGGCCATGACTTTTGTTCATGCTCTGTATATAGTGAGAAAAATGTGGGAACTACAAACAGTAACTTAACGATGACTCGAAGTTCAGGAAAGACAGGTGTAATATAATAAATAAACCTTGACTCCTAACTTGTGTTAGATCCCGCATTCCTTATACAGGCAACTTCTTTGTGTTCTGTCAAGTAGTGTTTGGAGAGAAGGGAAGGGAGGGGGGCTTTTAAAAATTAGATGTAGTAGGGGCGCCAGGGTGTCTCAGGAGGTTAAGTGTCTGATGTTTGATCTTACGGTCGTGAGTTCAAGCCCCATGTTGGGTTCTGCACTGGGCATGAAGCCTACTAAAAAAAGGAAAAAAAAATAGATGTAGTGAAGTTTCAACTTAACAATTTAAAACATTCTTATGCGTGATTTTTTGCTCAAGTTGTGTAGACCAAAGGCAGTACGAATTGTATGCTGTCTCTTTTTTCTTGAGCAAAAAGTTCTTTATTTTTGAGAAAGGTTATTAATCCAGTCAAAGACTACACTATACTAGAACATTTCTTACGGCCTTGCTGAGTAAAGTTATTTATTCCAAAGCTCTATTTGACTGTCAGGGTTGGGGAGAAAATTTACCACTTCTGCTCAGGGTAGAAGGGAATAGAATAAGATGAGCATTAGGAATTTCTCAAGGCTAAGAGGAATCTCTATACAAAGAAGAGGAAGAACTTGGGGGCTGTATCACCAGAATGCCTCAGCCAGTGGATAATTCCCTATGCTGTGTCCTTGGCCTTCACCTTGCTTTACTGCCTCCCTGAGACGCAGAAGATTTTATCACCTTGCTGCAAAAAGTTCCTAAAATCGTTTGCCCTGACCCTTCTTTTGAGTTCCAGAAGTTCTTCTTTACCAGCTTGCTGGATATTTCATGAGTGTCATCAGCATCTTAAATTTCATTCATTAAGAAATAAAACTTGGAGGGCGCCTGGGTGGCTCAGTCAGTTAAGTGGCCGGCTTCGGCTCAGGTCATGATCTCACAGTTTGTGGGTTCGAGCCCCGCATCAGGCTCTGTGCTGACAGCTAGCTCAGAGCCTGGAACCTGCTTCAGATTCTGTATCTCCCTCTCTCTCTGACCCTCCCCTGCCTCTCTCTGACCCTCCCCCGCTCACGCTTTCTCTGTCTCTCAAAAATAAATTTAAAAAAACATATAAAAATAAAACCTTAAAAAAAAAGAAAACGTGGTTATCCCCCAACCCCACCCTCCAGCCTATACCTCTATCACCTGCTCATCACTCACATTCAGAATCTGTGGCAAAGCTGCCAATTCCCTGTTCTTTACACTTCTGGGGATGCCTCATTTGTCACACTGCAGTGTGCTTTGGCTTTCTGCCCTTGGAGGAGGCCGAGATGTGATTACCCTTAGTATCTAGAATGAAAAGTTTGCTAATGAAGCTGGACGAGAATGGTACGCTTTCGGGAGGTGATGCCCGAGCCTGTTTGAACCAGCCTTTCCCTCTGTTGCTCCCAACTATAGGGTCACATGTCTGTCTGCTGCTCCTGTCTTCTCTACAAGGCTCTGGACTAGTTTGCTGTCGCCTCTGGAAAGAAAAGACTTGGCTATTGACTCCTTACCATTGACATTTCATCTCATTTGTCAGAATAGGTGGGCTTTGCCTCTTTTTTTTTTCTTTCAAGTTTTTATTTAAATTCCTGTTCCCATACCGTGTAAGATTAGTTTCAGGTGTACTTTATGTCTACGTGCATCTCTTTTGGTTTCTAGCCTTCGAACTGTACTTGAGCATGGAGAGGGTCACAGAATTCTGATTTACAGTTTGAATTTTCTTTCTACCTCTTCACTTATAATTAATGCAAACTATTTCTGGGATCCCCTAGAACTCTTGTGTTTTCTTAAACATTCCTCCTGTAAGGCGTGATGAATGTGTTCTCGGGTGGGCTGTCAGATATGGAGATGGGCTGTTTGGGGAAACTGGACATAGTGCTCTCCCCTAAGTGCCCAATTTCAGGCTTTGATTGTGGGACTCTTTGGTGACTCGGTTATGAATATTCTGGGAAGCTGTGGTTGGCCCTGTCATTTTGTCTTCATACAGTCCTTGCACATTCTCAGACCCTATTACCCAGGGGCCACATCTAAAACAGCCCTGTAGAAGTAGGGCTTCCTTGGAGTTTAGTTGTTGCATGAACATCAGTGAAGAAATCCTTTTCTCAGCCATGTTGAGTAGAAGAGATGCAAATAAGCATAGGCTCACATTCTGTTGGAAGGTTTTAGGTAGATACTTCTAGAAAATTCAATACTTGATAATTGATAGGAGAAGGTTAGCCACTTTTGTAAGTTCAGACCAGTGATGTATCATCCGTAGTTATATATTCAACCAACAAATACTTATTGAGTATTTCATTCTAATTCAGGAAATAAGGCATAAACAGGGAAAGACAGCTAACTACATGAAGTAACTAACTAGCTAAGTAGCTAACCATGTGAAGTAAGTTTCAAAAGGGGCCTAACTATGCAGCCTGGTGTTTAAGAGTGTAAGGGTTTGGAATCAGATCTGGGTTTTGATCTTGTTTCTGACACTGATGGTGTGACCTGGGCAGGTTACTTAATCTTTTTCCTCTCAGCTTTCCCTATAAAGCTTTCTTTGTAGACTTGTTGTAGGAGTTAAATGAGCTAATATCTGAATCATGCCTAGTGAATTATGGCTGATTTAGCTAGACTGTCTTAGAGTAAAACACACATAAAACATCATCAAAATGTATCACGATGCTAAAGGGTGTCCTAATAACCAAGGCACACTGGAGACCGGGCCACAGGCCTAGGGGCTCCTTAATTTTCTATGATTAAGAAGTGAGTGATCCTGGAATGCTGTTGAGATTGGTGGCTCCGACTGCTCCAGGGACAGAAGGGAAGCCAGGGGGCAGATCGGCAGACACGTCACTCCATCAGTTCAGCAGCAGGAGAGTTCACACCAACCCCCATATAAGTAGGTTTAGTTAACCAAAGTGCCAACTACCCATCATCGAGTGGAGGTGATGGAGAAGTAACATGCTTGCAATCCCTGATATGATCGTGTACACAGAGGATATTAAAGTCACAGAGGCAAAGACGAAGAGACTAGGGAGTCAGAGAAGACTTCCTCTAAGTGGAAACACAAGTTAAGTCTTAAAGAACAAAGCAATAGACGTCAAAAGAGAAGAGGTCATTGTTTATCAAGCAGCAGAAACAGCATGTTGTAAGACACAAAAACATGGGGACCAAAACACAACTTGATTCTCTTAAGGTCGTGTTTTCCCAATGGAGTTCTGTTTTTCCCCCCAGCATGAAGACCTAGATTTTAAACCTGTTCCGGACTGTCACACTGACCTGCAGTACCTGTATTGCCTGCTTGGCTAACACCAGATTTCACCTGGTAAGAACTGTTCTTGAAACGTTGTCTAAAAGTCTTGGAGCCTTTAAGAGTAGTGATATTAGATCCAACTCTGAGCTGGCTTCTCAGATTTCCACTCGACTGGTTCTACAGCAAGCGCTCTGTAGGGTAGGGAGCTCCCCATCCCCCTCACGTATATTGTATATTTGCACTGAAATGAATTGCTCAGTCTAGCCTTATAGTAATGGCCTCCAACAAACAGTGGGTAGCTTAAACGGCCGTCTTTTGTTAGACCTTCGTAGAAAGATTAATGGATCCCGAAGAGCTTTGTCTCCTTGGCTCTCAATCTAATTCATCATCAGAATTGCTTGAGGAATTTTTAATGCAGAGTCTCGGGCCCTGCCCCTACAGATTCCAAGGTAGAGCCTGGGTCTATATTTAAAAAAAAAAAAAGTCTCCCACAAGGGACCCTCGTCATCAGCTGTATCTGGGAGCCTTGGTTGAGAAGACAGCCTCTGGGCTCTCTGTTGCTGATGGAATCGGCCCAATCACAGTCTCTTGAGAACTGATACTGAAAGCCACGAGTCATCTCGAGCACCTTCACGTGGAAGTCATAAGCACCGTGCTCTGGTGACGGCAGCATTTCTCCTCGAACACGGAGGCAGTAAAAGCCGGTCAGCAGAGAGACACAAAGCAGCCGACATGCAAGGCTTCCGAGATGAGACATGGCAGACGTGTTCTGGCAGCTTTCCATTTCCAGTTTCTTCCGCAGCCTCGCCGCCCTCGGGTCTTTGCTTCTGTGAGGTGTGTCTTTATTCTGTAATAAATTCCCATCTCTGGCCCACGCCAATACCAGTCGGTTTCTGTTACTTGGAACTGAGGAGCCAAGCTGCTGCAAGTCTAACCCAAACAGCTTCTCTAAAGAACAACAGAGCAAACACTTTCGCCTCACTATGGTTCGAAATACCAACTTTCCCCCCAAATAAGTTGGGAGATGGGTTCAGGAGAGGGAAGAACAGAGCACTCTTACTATCGAGTAGTTTATTCAGTGACTAACTTGGAACAAGGGGCACTTCTTTATGGAAAATAAAGAGAGAAAAGACACTCTATGGATTGGAGGAAATAAAAGGGAGCAGCGGAAGCCACACAAACAAGTGGGGCCCAGACGGGGCTCCCTGAGGGAACAGGAGCTGGAGCCCATCTTGTGGCACAAATGGCACAGAGCCAACCGCAGTTATGCCGATCCCAGTCTGTACCTTCTGCCTCAGCCTCTCTGAATCAGCCCGAGGCTGGCCGAGGTCTCTGAACCCGGCCAGGGCTTTTGACTGGTTGGGTTGAAACAACAACACTGCCTAAGAAACAAACGGAGCCCAGCTGTTCTCAAATGGGAAAACAGGCCAGCTAGCCTCTCCCAGAGGGAGCCCTCCTTGCCAAGCCAGGATGCCCTACGGGTCTTCCTGTGCAGGGCACCTAAATACTCCTCTACTCTTTAAAAAAAACTTTTTTAATGTGTATTTATTTTTGAGACAGAGAGAGAAAGAGAGTGTGAGCAGGGGAGGAGCAGAGAGAGAGAGAGAGAGAGAGAGAGAGAGAGAGAGAGAGAGAGAGAGACAGTGTCTGAAACAGAGTCCAGGCTCTGAGCTGTCGCCACAGAGCCTGACATGGGGCTCGAACCCACGAGTCGTGAGGTCATGATCGGAGCTGAAGTCAGACACTTAACCGACTGAGCCAGCCAGGCATCCCAGTACCCCTCTACTCTTGTACGGGAAATGCTTTCAACTCTCCTGGCCATCATCCAGCCAGGGGACTGGGAGTGTAGAGCAGTGTCACTGAGCGGCTGCTTACTCCACTGGTAAGCCCGAGGCCCCAGAGGCCACTCGGGTGCAACAGCCCTGCTCTGTTGGGTCCTGTGACCACAGAACAACCCCTGAGCTCAGCCAGCAGACGTCTGCCCCTGGGATTAGAAATGGGCCAGAGCAGTTCTGAGGCAGAAAAAACCACCCCAAACAGAGTAAAAGTGGGCTCAAAATGTCATTGCATGCCACGCTAGTGGTCTTGATATTATTTCCCAGAATTCGCAGGGGTTCTACAGAACGCACTGGAAAAAGAGCAGGGTCTGAGTCTCCTCCCACCCCTGGATTCCAACAGAGTGGTTTTGCCTTTGTCTATTCACTGGGCTTCTTGTCACTCTGCAGAATGGATTCATAACTAATAATAGCAATAGCTCATCATGCTGAGCGTGTGGGTGCGCGAGGGCGTGTAGGCACATGCACCCCAGACCCTGTGCTGGGTGTTTCAGATGCCTCCGCTTGTTCCTTCAACCAAGTCCAAGTGGTAGATGCTGTTATCATCTCCATAGCATAGTTGAGGAAACAAAAGTATCTTGTCCAACGTCACAAAGCTAGTACGTGGGAAAGCCAGGAATTAAATCCAGCTTCCTCAGACCCTGAGCCCTGACCGATTTTGTCCCTGGGGTGGACCAGAGGAACAACCATCTGGGGGAGGAAAAATTAAAAGGCAGCCTTTCGCTAAAGCGGTCATTCTCAACCTTGCGGACACACTAGAATCACCTAGGAAGCCTTAAAGATTATGAACGCCAGGCTCTTGCCCCTGGAGATACTGACTTAATGGATCTGGGGAGCAGCCTGGGCATAGGGATTTGTTTCTAAAGACTGAGAACCACTGTATTAGAGAAACAGGGATAGGAATTCAGTAATTAAAATTACATGTCAACACTGATTTGAGAGTGTCAAAGATAGGAATTTCCCTCCTGGCAAATTAGTCAGCTGATGGCATAAAAACTGTCCTTTAAGAAGAAGAAAGAAACACAGCCAAGCTTCCAGAGCAAGGTGGAGAAGACTTTGTTTTCTGCTTTTCCCCCCACAGCTCAGTTCTGACCTTGAGTACCCACGGCGGTCACTTATTTGGCGGGGCTGACATGGACAGGACGCTAGCTGACATGTGGCGGAGACAAGGAAAGATGTGGGAAAACCTAAACTGGAGAACAGGGCCCTCCATCTGGGATTCTAGCTCTCACGTCCTCAGTCCAGGACCAAGGATAAGCTGGGGTGGGTGAAGCCTTGAGCATAAAATTTAAGGGGACTCCAAAAACCAAAACTCAAAACTCATCTGTCATGAAGATAAATAACGTTTTAGTGCCATGTTTTAAAAAATAAAAATCAATGCAAAAAAACCCCCAAAAAACCCCACAGTGAACTAAATGTCAGGCATTTCAATACAGACAGGATCCACCAGAGCTCCAAAGGGGCAAGGGTGAGGTGGAGTGCGCAGTGCAAGCAAGTGTAGGACTGGATCTTCTATCTTTATTTAAAAAGGACTTTTTGGGGGCACTTATTTTGACTTTTAAAGTTTTTTGCATTAAAGCATTATTTTTCTTAATTTTTTTTGCCCCACCGTGAATCCTAGTAGATATTCCCATGAGGGGGGTAAACCTCTTTTTGGCTTGTTCAGATCCTTCTGGACTGAGGCAGGGGAATATCACAAAAGCACCAGAAGAACACTAGCCTCCCAGAGGCCTGATGGGATTTCCTGTACAGGGAGGACCTGAACAGAAAAAGAGCCTCATTGTTCCAGCCCGCAGGTAAGGAGGGAGGAGGTGGAGAAGCGGGCTCCGGGAGGCTGAGGTCAGCCGCTGTGCCCAGGGCAGGCTTGGAGCTCCTGCCTCTGGTGACTCACTTGGCTGAGGGAACACAGCTCTCTGTCACACAGGATCCTAACCTTGTTAGAATCCCTTGGTCAGTTAACCTGTTTAACCTTCAAATCCTTTATCTGTAAAATAGGGCTAATAATAGACCGCTCACAGGGATTATTTTTGGGATAGCACTTTGCACACTGCCTGGTACATTCTAAACGCTAAAACATGGCGTTTATTATAAGGGGACTACTCCATTTTCAAAGTCTGTTCTAGAAGCTCCACCTTCCTATCTCAGTCCACTTTTGGAACATTTCACTTCTCACTGATAACTCGCCAGAGGGGTAGGCCAGATCAGGCAGGTTTATTGCTTGTTAATAAATCTGGGAGGTTGTCACAAAAATGGGTCAGGGGTAGAGAAGGGAATTGAGAAGACTGGATTCTTGACTCACATTTAGAACTTGAGAGCTGTGTGGCCTTAGGTAAACCCTTTCACATCTCTGGGCCTCTGTTTTTTCTTTAAGGAAGATTATAATAGCTTTCTTGTTCTCCTCTTGTGGAATCAAAGACATAATGTTGCAAAAGTGACTTCCAGTTGGACACTGAGGTAGAAATAAGTTTTAAAGTATAATTCTTTTTATTATCATTATTATTTTTATTTTAGAGAGAGCACGCACGTGAGTGGGGGAGAGGGGCAGAGGGAGAGAGCATCTTAAGCAGGCTCCATGCCCAGTGAAGAGCCTGATGTGGGACTCTATTTCACGACCATGAGATCATGACCTGAGCTGAAATCAAGAGTCCCATGCTTAACGGACTGAGCCCCCCGGGCACCCCTAAGGTACAATTCTTTAAGCTGGCTCATTTTTTGTCTGGGCTGGTTCACCTGGTGCTGATACAGAACGTCAATAAGCCTTAGAAGTAGATTTTTTATCCAGGACTTTAAAATGATAACAGCAAGAATTGGGAGAAACAAAATTTGGACTATGGAGTGAACTATCTATTATTTGCTAAACTTTTACTTCAAGTAGAGAAACTAGACCTTAGCTCTGGTATTAACTATGTTACTTCCCAATAGGGAATTGGGGGATAATTTTAAGAAGTATGATAGGGGAAGGGCACCTGGGTGGTTCAGTGGGTTAAGCATTTAACTCGATTTCTGCTCAGGTCATGATTCCGCAATTCATGGGCACGAGCCCCGCATTAGGCTCTGTGCTGTCAGCAGAGATGTCTGCTTGAGATTCTCTTTCTCCTTCTCGTTCTCTGTCTCTCTCTGGCTCAAAATAAATAAATAAACTTAAAAGAAACGAAAAACAATGTAAAATAATAAAATAAAATAAAACAAGTATGACTAGGGGACATGTCTCCTCCTGAGCCTGCCTAGAATTATTTTCCCCTATTGTCCTAAGGTTGTATATTTTGATTTTCTTAAATGTCCCATGTGGTTACACATTCTCCATGAGTGCGTGTTTTATCCCTTCTATTTCTCAAAGGTCATGTACTAATTCATGAGAATTTTTAGCCTTTTTGGCTGTAAATATCTACAATTCAAATTTTATTTTTTTATTTTTTATTTTTATTTTTTAACATTTATTTGTTTTTGAGAGACAGAACAGAGCATGAGCAGGGGAGGGGCAGAGAGAGAGGGAGACAGAATCCAAAGCAGGCTCCAGGCTCTGAGCTGTCAGCAGAGAGCCTGGCATGGGACTCAAACTCACTGACTGCGAGATCATGACCTGAGCCAAAGTTGGACACGCAATCAACTGAGCCATCCAGGCAGTCCTACAATTCAAACTTTAACTGCAGTCATTTTTTAGCCATCGTTAGAAAGTGAGTATAGAGTTATGACTGAGAGCATGGGCTTGATACCATGCTATGGAGGCCACTAAATAAGTAGCCTTCCTTTCTTAACTGGGGGCACAATAGCCCTGATCTCATAGGACTGTAGTGAGAAATTAAAAGAATTAGTGCTTATAATGTGCTTAAAATAGTGCCTGGCGAACAGTAAACACCGACTCAGTGTTAGCCCCAATTTGTGGAGCGTCTACACTGATCATGCAATTCTGAAGCTTAAAGCTTGTTCTGTGGGCAATTCCTGTGATTCCAAATACTGTTCCCCATTACTCTTCCTTCAACGTTTGTGTCTCTCTGTTTCTTTGCTTTCTTTCCTCTCTTCACAATGGCAGTGGGAAGGAGCGTCTAGGCAGGATTTTGTATCTGAACAGTAAGACGTGCCGTACTGAACGATGCGGCTTATTCTTATATACAGCATGGACGTGGCATTGTACTTTGTGCTGCGTTAGGCATTCCTCCGATTTATAAAATGAAAAAACAGTGTGTGTTATCCTTATTAGCTTACTTT
>NC_043700.1:24742244-24774149 GCF_006229205.1 Suricata suricatta
ATGTGTGGCATGAAATCAGATTTGATAAATGCTCCTGTGCTAATTTATTTTAAAATGACATTCTTTTTTTTTTTCTAATTTTTTTAATGTTTTTTTTTTGAGAGAGAGACAGACACAGTGTGAGGGAGGGAGGGTGGGGGAGGGGAGAGAGAGAAAAAGAGAGAGAGAAAGAGACACACACACACACACACACACACACACACACACACACACACAATCTGAAGCAGGCTCCAGGCTCTGAGCTGTCAACACAGAGCCTGATGCGGGGCTCGAACCCACAGGCCGTGAGATCATGACCTGAGCTGAAGTCAGACACTTAACCAACTGAGCCACCCAGGTGCCCCTTAAAATGACATTCTTATTTTGCTCAGTTGGTTGAGCCTCTGACTCTTGATTTCAGCTTGGGTCATGATCTTATGGTTTATGGGATTGACCTCACGTTGGGCTCCATACTGGCAGTGCAGATTTGCTTTCTCCCTCCCTCTCTTCCCCTCCCCTGCTCACGTGTGCTCTCTCTCAAAATAAATATAAAATTTTAAAAATAAATAAGATGACATTTTTATTTTTAAAGGGATATGTGTTAATGTACAAACTTGAGAAATATAGAAAAATATTAAGAAATTTTTAAATCACTTATTATCCCATTGCCCAAAGACTGTTAACCTCCAATTTCTGTTTGGAGTTGGAAATAAGTACTTACAAGTGTACGCCATTTAACAAATGACAAAGCATTTTTATCAGATGAAATCCTGTGATCTTGACAGCAGCTCTGAGGTCAGCAGTTTATATTCTTTTTTGGCAGTTTATATTCTATTTTTTTAATGTTTGTTTATTTTAGAGAGAGAGAGACAGAGCATGAGGAAGGGAGAGGCACAGAGAGAGGGAGACAGAGTATCTGAAGCAAACTCCAAGCTGTCAACACAGAGCCAGATGCAGGGCTTGAACTCAAGAACCATGAGATCATGACCTGAGCCAAAGAGGGATGCTTAACCCACTAAGCCGCCCAAGTACCCCTGGCAGTTTATATTCTAAATGGAAACTTAGCCTCTGAAAGGCTGATATTTGGTTGAATTCAAAGGGTTGGTGAGTAGAAGACCCAGAATTTATGCTTCAAACTCAGTGTTCTTACCAAATGCAGCAGTAGATATTGTATGATTCTTTTTTTTTTTTTTTTTTTGAGTGAGGGAGTGAGAGCATGGGGGAAGGGCAGAGAGGAGGAAGAGAGACTCCCCAGCAGGCTCAACACTGCCAGCACAGGGCCTGATGGAAGGCTCCCTCCCACAAACCAGGAGATCATGAGCTGAAATCATGAGTCAGACACTTAACTGACTGAGCTTCCCAGGTGCCCCCATATTGTATGATTCTTTTATTTGAGGTCCTAGAAGAGCCAAAACTTACCTATGGGAAGGAAGGTCAGATTGGCAGTTGCCTTGGTGGTGGGGGCAGGGTGGTGCTGGGCAAAGATGGGACAGGGGCATGAGGCATTTCTGGAGGAAGGAAATGTTTTGTCACTTGCTTTGGGTGTTGGTTACACAGATGTATGCATTTGTCACAACTCATCAGATAATACGTTTAAGACCTGTACATATCACTGCATGTATATTATACCTCAATTTTAAAGATTATTTTTCTATTTTAAGTGATAGGAATAGGCACTGATGTAACTAACGCCTTAATAATGCAAAAATACCATTACATTATTTCATTTGTTTTGTTATCAATGATCTTAATGATCTAAGCAGTCATCTTCCCTTTCCTTGTGTATTAATTTCCTGTTGCTGCTGTAATTAATGACCACACACCCAGTGGCTTAAAACAACGTAAAATCTATAACCTCACAGTTCTAGAAGTCAGGAGACCCAAAGTGGGTGTTGCTGGGCTCAACTCAAGGTGTTGGAAGGGCTGGATTCCTTCTGGAGGCGCCACGTGAGAATCCATGTCCTTGGTTCAAAACGATGGTTCAAAAAAAGGATTTTCCAATGACACCTAAGCATATGAAAAGGTCCTCAGCCACATTAGCAAGCAAGGAAAACAAAAAATCATAAGGCCTATCATAGGAAAATAGATAAATTGTGATCTAGTCAGATGAGGGAAGACTCTACAGATATGAAAATGAATGAACTGCAAATATAAACAGTGGCAGCGATTGTAAATATACACCAGTCACAGAAGACCGCATAATGCGTGTTTCCATTCAGGTAGGGTTAAAAGAAAAAGTGCAGCACTAAACCATAGTATTGTAGTATATATTGTTATATAATAGGAATATAAAGAGAAGTGAAGCAATCAGAAGAAACAAGGAGAATGAAGGGTGGGTGGAGAGATGGGGTGCATGGTGTTTGGGAGGAGGATTAAAGAGATTTTGGGGTCCTGGCAATTCCTGTTATTGACCTGGGCAGTGGTTATATGGGTATTTATGGGCATTTATCTTGATATAATTGTCATACTGTGTGTTTTCGTTTTGTACACTACTTCACAATGAAAAAGTAAAACACACGCGCACACACACACACACACACACACACACACACACACACAAGGTGGTTCGAGACATAAAGGGCTATCAGAATTCATTAGGAGGCATCTAAGAATCTAGGATGATATTGGAACAATTAAGCACAAATTAAATTTTGGTTCACAGGGGCCCATGCAAAAAAGGGAAACATGTTATCTTTTATAACTCCTGTTGTCTGATAGAAATAAGCACACATGTTTGCCTGGAGAGAGAAATATTTCTCTGACTCCAAATTGTGGGCAGAATGTTACGCTCCTTGTTAAGTAAGAACAATGTATCAGTTGCAGGTTTTTGAAGACCACACAATGTTCCTGAAATGGACCTCACTTAACTGGACTCTTGATAAAAGCTGAGAGCATGACATTAAGCCATAGCTCAGTGAAGGCAGTTCTGAGGAAACCTAAGTTGACACAGTCTTGTGACTTTCTAAGGCAGGGACATACCCGAGCTGTAGGAACGCTGAAAGAATTCCAGCTGTTTCCTGACTGCAGCCTTCTGTACTCTTTCATATGTACCCTCACAAAGAAGTGTCAGTGTCCCAGGCTGACTCACTCATTGTAGAAGGTTTCCTCAGACCCTTATTCGACGCCTGATTTTCTCCCATGGGTCTGTTGGCTTTCTCTTCTTTGACCTTGACCTCAACGCGGCCCTGACCACAGCTTTCTCCTACTGCTAAGCATGCTGGCTCTCCAGATTAGGTTGGGGGCTAGTAAGGATTCCTTTCTTTTTTTCCTTAAGTGTTTACTTATTTTTTTAGAGAGAGGGCACAAGCCACAGAGGGACAGGGAGAGAGAGAGAGCGAGACAGAGGATCTGAAGTGGACTCTGAGCTGACAGCAGTGAGCCCCAACGTGGGGGCTCTGAACTCAGGAACCATGAGATCATGACCGGAGCCAAGTCAGATGCTCAACTGACTGGGCCACCCAGGTGTCACCGGAGGAGTTAGGATTTTTAAGCATGACTGGCTTGGCACACTGTACTGAATGTAGTGGACACAATATCTTCTTATATATGTCTCCCTCTTCTCCAAGGTGCCGCACCCCTCACCCCCCAGCTCTGCAACACAGCACAGTGATTAAAAGCGTGGGCTTCGGGGCGCCTGGGTGGCTCAGTTGGTTAATCGTCTGACTTCAGCTCAGGTCATGATCTCATGGTTCGTAGATTTGAGCCACACATCCAGCTCTTTGCTGTCACCAAGGAGCCTGCTTTGGATCTACTGTCCCGCTTTCTGTCTGCCCCTCCCCTGCTCGCGCTGTCTCTCTCTGTCTCTCAAAAATAAATAACAGACATAAAAAAAAATTAAAAAAAAAGAAGTAAGAATCTGAGTGCAAGCTTTGAATATTTCTTTCTTTTTAAAAAATTTTCATTTTTAGTGTTTATTTTTGAGAGAAAAAGAGAGAGACACAGAGCAGGAGTAGGGGAGAGGCAGAGAGAGAATCCGAAGCAGGCTCTAGGCTCACAGGGTGTGCAGCAGGACTTGAACTCACAAATCATGAGATCTTGACTTGAGCTGAAGTTGGCTGCTTAACCCACTGAGTCACCAGGGACCCTAGGCCTTGGGTATTTCTAATCAAAGTCCTAAGGTGGGGTTCTGGGAAGACCCTTTCTCCCTCCAGTCACAAAGCCACTGCTGAGGTGTCAGAGAAGAAGCAAATCAGCCACAGGAGAGAAGGAAGCTAGCATTTAAACGTAAAAAATATATAAGAAGAGGGGAGCAGAGAGAGACAGTGAGAGACAAAGAGACAGAGACCTAATGTGCTGTAGTCAGTGTTGCAGTCATGGCTCTCATGTCTGGAGTCTCAGAAATTTCTTGGTTTTTTTGTCTTTCTTTCTGATCATGTTTGAACAAGGTGCTCTTCTTTTTATTCTGTGAGCCACCCCCCTTTGTCCCCCCGCACCCCCACCCCCACAATTAATCTCCTCTAAGCAAATCCAAATCAGGTTTCTGTCTCTTACTACCCAAAGAATCCAGAAGAACACCACTAGTTTGGGAAAAGTCACCTATTTTTTTTTAAATTTTTAATGTTTATTTATTTTTGAGAGAAAGAGAGAGAGACCAAGAGTGAGAGAGAGAGAGAGAGAGAGAGAGAGAGAGAGAGTGAGCAAGTGAGCATGAGCAGGGGAGGGGCAGAGATAGAGAGGGAGACATAGAATCTGAAGTAGGCTCCAGGCTCTGAGCTGCCAGCACAGAGCCCGATGTGGGGCTCAAACCCATGAATCGTGAGCTCATGACCTGAACTGAAGTCGAATGCTTAACTGACTCAGCCATCCAGGTACCCAGTCACCTCCTATTCTTAATCTAACTCTCCTACAGCCCGTGGTCTTCTGGAAAAGCACACACATATTGAGATACATTCTTTGCACAAAGAACTGGGTTCAGCACTGTGATGAATCCAGAGTTATAGAAACCTGGGTTATGGTTGTCAAGGAAATTAAATATGTTAACTTCACAATACATTTCAGAAAATGGAAGTAAAGGGATTTACCCAGAAAACACAGTTCAGGACTGTGGGATAATAAAAACTATATTTGGTCTTTGTTCCAGGTTCCTGGCAGAGAATTGCAAAACCTTTTGGAATTTTTTTTAAGTTTATTTATTTATTTTGAGAGAGAGAGAACATGCACATGTGAACAGAGGAGGGGAGGAAAGGGGGAGAGAGAGAATCCTAATCAGGCTCTGCACTATCAGTGTGGAGTCCAATACGAGGCTCATTCTCATGACCCTGAGATCATGACCTGAGCTGATATCAAGAGTTGGGCTCTTAACTGACTGAGCCATTCAGGCACCCCACCTTTTGGAATTGTCTAAGGGATGGGAGTATCTGATATTATTCATAACAACCTCTTTTCTGGCCAGATCTGAGTTGGTGCCAGTGGGATTACTCCTGGTGGACCCTCAGTTTCAGGGGAGGGGCTGGCCACACCAGAAAGGCCAAGCATGAGGTCAGCCTTATGCCCCACCACCAGGGAGAGGATAGGGTCTGGAGGTTGAGTTCAGTCACTGATGGCCAGTGATGCAACCAATCACACCTAGATAAGGAATCCTTGATAAAAACTCTTGAACAGTGAGGTTCTGAGTTGCTGCCAGGTTGGTGGACTCATCGAGATCAGGGAGGGTGAGGCACCTGAGAAGGCACGGAAGGAAACTCTGCCCTGCGCGCCTCCCATCCCTTGCCCTATGCGTCTCTTTCATTTTGTTCATTTCTTGAGTTGTATACTTTATCATAAAACCTGTCATTGTAAATATATAGCTCTTTGCTGGCTTCTGGGAATTGTTCTAGCAAATTATCGAACCTAAGGGGAGTCTTGGAAGCTCTCAATTTTGGGGAGAATTTTTTAAAATGGGTGTATAATGGACACATAACATTATTTTAGTGTCAGGTGTACAACACAATGGTTTAATGTTTGCAGCCAGCTGAGCATGGTGCGGGTGGCATAGGGACCCCACTTGGGCTGCTGTCTGAAGTGGGGCAATCTTGTGAGCCTGAATCCTTCCCTCGGAAGATCTAATGCTTACTCCGGATGCTCAATGTCAGAATTAGACTGATTCAGGGACACCTACTTGGTGTCAGAACCACTGTTGGAGGGTGTCTGGGTGGCTCAGTCAGTTGAGCATCTAACCTCGGCTCAGGTCATGATCTCATGGTTCATGGATTCCAGTTCTGCGTTGGGCTCTGTGCTAACAGCCCAGAGCCTGGAGCCTTCCTTCCGATTCTGTGTCTCCCCGTCTCTCTGACCCTCCCCTGCTCACACTGTCTCTCTCTCAAAAATAAATTTTTTAAAAAACATTAAAAAAAAAGAACTGCTTTTGGAACCAGGTAAGAACTATGGACTATAATAACTTTCTTCTGAAAAGCGGCCAAGCACTGAGTCCTCTGTTGTCTCCAGCAAAGGACAAGAAGTCAACAGATCTTTGTGAAGTGAATGAAAATATATCAGTGTTAGATGAGTCCATGACATCAGGTGGCGCACAACATTCGAAGGCCTGGTATGCTGCCCGGTGTAATGATGAGCTCCCGTTTTCATGTTCACATATGAAGTTTACCCAATTCGTGATTTTTTCTGCCCAAACTTTTCAGAGTGGATCCAACGATCTTACTGTGTAAAAGCAATGCCAAGGGATTAGACAGTATCAAAGGTAATAGAAATTGTAGTTGTAAGGGCATTTTGTAGCATATTTACAATAGCCTGTGACTCAGGGTCTCTATGATGGAGTTCGCTCTAAGGCAGTTCTGGGGGCCCAATCATGCCCATCAAAATATGCCATTATAGGTCCAGTTAGTCCTGATTCCGATTTACTTTTTCATAGGATTCAGCTTTACTTTTCTACAAATACATTTATTGTCTCTTTGACATTTCTATTCTTATATTTTTGTTTGTATTTATTCTTTCAGTATTTGGAGTGAGAGGACTCTGGGGCCTAATTAATAATGTCCTTTAGCAACAGTAGAGCCTCGGGCAGGTCTTAGCGTGCCTTCGGGCTGAGGGCACCTGGAGAGATAGTGAGGAAGTGTTTGCAAACAGGAAGGCTTCTAGACATTGAAACTACAAAGCTCAGATGCAGGCCAGAAGAAAACATTATCAGTCTTTGAGGGTTTGGGGCTAGAAGACGGATGGGCTCAGACAGCCTGGGACCCAGCACAGCTCTGTCCTGGGTTCTGTATATATTTCCCTTGCCTCCTTCCCATCTCTTTTCCCTCATCTACTGGGGTGGAGGTGATATACCATCACATTAGGACTTATCCATGTTAAAGTATTAATGAGTCATTAGGAATGGAGTCGAGTTGATGAGCCATGTGTAGCTTGCTTAATCATTTTCTTATCGTGGGTCATTTAGGGTGCTTCCAAATTTGCTTTTGTAAATACAGCTGTAATAAAATCCTTGCTCATAAAGGTTTTTCCGCATTTAGGGTAAAATTATGCAAATTAATTCCTGAATATTTTAAGGCTTTTGACACATTTTGCCAAATAATTTTCCAAAAGGGCTCTATTTTCTAAAGGGCAGTGTCTACACATACACTTTTCTCTGTTCCTTTGCCAGCATTGAGTATGATAATTTTAAAAACGTTTGCTAACATAATAGTTGAAAAATTGTCTTATTGCTTTGGTATGTATTTCTTCAATTATTCTTGAAGTTACACACTGTTTCCTCATGTGCTTATTAACCACTTATTTCTTCTTTTTATATACTTTTCCCAACTCTGGTCTGTTCTTCTCCTCATAACTTCTAGTTGCAGAATGAGGTCAATGAATTTGAATTCACTGGGATCGGCAAACACTGCAGCAAACAGCTCAGGAATCCAATAACTTTTCAGATCCACACTTAGAAATCACACTTGTCAACTAGTGTGCAGCTTGCAAAATGAAGATTAGGCTTCTATCTTCATTCATCTATTCACCAAATAATTCTTCTGGGCCTTCTCTGTACCGAACACCGTTTTAGACAATGTGAAAAATAAGACCAAATCCCGCCCTTGATAGAGTGTACATTCTTACTCAAACACAGACATGCTGTTATTTTGTGCACTGGAAAGTGTAAGTGCTAGGGGGAGAGGAGAGTGGAGGGCAGGGACTCGCGAGCACTGGGGAGGATGGGAGTATATGCAGCAAAATTTCAAAAGTTTTTATTTCAATTCCCATCCAGTGTCTTGTTAGTTTCAGGTGTACAATGTAGCTATTCAGCATTTCCATACAACGTCCGGTGCTCATCACCACCAGTGCCCTCCTTAATTCCTGTCACTCTTTTCCCCCATGCGCCTCCACCTTGTTAATCATCAGTTTCTTCTCTAGAGTTAAGAGTCTGTCCTGATTTCCCTCTCTCTGTCTTTTGTGCAGCAATTTAAAATAGGGTGATGGGGGTAGACTTATTGAGAGGTGGTATAGGAGCAGTGAACTAAAAGAGGTGAGACAATGTGCCAAGGACAGTCTGGGGGTAAATTGCTTCTGGCAGAGGTACCAACCAAGGCAAAGGTTCTGAGACAGGAATATATGCCTGATGAGTTCCAAGAATGGCAAGGGAGCCAGGGTGGCTAAAATGAAGTGATCGGCAGGTAGAAGAATGGAAGTTGAGGTCACAAACCAACAGGGTGGATCCTGTAGGGTTTTGGGGGTGATGGTAAGGACTCAGCCTTCTTCAGTGTGAGACACGAGGTCCTGGGAGGGTTTGAGCCAGAGTGGTGACATGACTGGTCTTGTGCTGCATTAAATACTGATGGCAGGGGGTCAGGGGCAGAAGCAGAGAGAGTTTAGGAGACTCCTGCAAATACCCGGAGGCCGTACTTGGCAGTGGAGGTGGTGAGAAGGCCCCCAGTAGAGCCAGGGGCCTCCCCGATGCCATGAATGCGAAGTGTGATAAGGCGAGGAGTCAAGGACTATTTCTTTTTAAGACTTTCTTAGGTCACTCTATGCACAATAGACACATAATTAATGTTCCCGAACATTTCTAGAGTTAAAATGAGAAAAAAATTTGCTCATGGAGAGAGGTCTAGATAATATTAAGGCCATTCACTAATTCTCACCAGGAGAACTCAGAAGGAGCAGTGGTGTTATCCATTTTAATGAGATGACAAATAAAAGTGATAACAAGACTGGTGTTGGGTCCATCCTTTTACAGTCTTCATATATTTCTGCTTAACTTTAGTTAATTGAATTAAAATGAATATTTACTATGTTGGCAATCAGTGTGGTTCTTAGGCAGGATTTATGCCTGATGTTGTTTGAACTACACCAGCACTTGGCAATGATTTGATTTAGTGTTTGCCTTGTTTGGACTATTAGGTGTACTGAAAGTGGGTGACACATTAAATTTTTTTTAATGTTCATTTATTTTTGAGAGAGAGAGACAGAGACAGAGTATGAGCTGGGGAGGGGCATAGAGAGAGACACACACACACAGAATCTGAAGCAGGATCCATGGTTTGAGCTGTTTGCGCAGAGCCCATTGCAGGGCTCAAACCCATGAACTGTGAGATGACCTGAGCCAAAGTCGGATGCTTAACTGACTGAGCCACTCAGGCACCCCAAAAGTGGATGACACCTTAAGGTTAGAAAGAACTCAAATCATTTTGTGTAGATGTAGGCCATTTTGTCATTCAAGATGGGTTCAGTTAAGAATGAGGGATATATGGTATGAGTCATCATTTCTTTTGGGAGTCATCATTTGTAAATGAACAGGCTTAACATATACTGTGTATTTCATTTTCTTATCTGAAGTTTAAAGGAAAAGAAAAAAGGTGTCTTTCAGGCCCCACCGCAGAGACTAAAGTGTGCTGGTTCTGTGGGTTGACAGAAGTGGCTGGTTGAATATCCTTGTGAGAGCTTCTATTTTACAAGTTTGGCAATCGCGTTGCCTTGCTGTTCTGGGATTTTCGCTGACTGTGGAATGGGCAGAACAGAAAGGCGAAGTGAGGGGGTGAGTGCGGCCTGGCAGTGTGGCTGGTGGGAATGAACGCTGGGGAATGGGAGAAGGTCTGAGGTCAGCCCATTGCTCTGTAAACTGGGGCAAGTCATTTGACACTTTGAAGCATCACGTCTATTTATTTGTAAAAAGGACGTACTTTTTATCGCCCTGCCTATTTCTCAAAGCGGTTGTGTGGCTCAAGAGTGAAAGTGATAGGACATAAAATTGCTTTGCAAACACTAAAACACTGTCTAAACATAAGCCTCTATTATTGATTTAGCTACAAGGCACGTTATTCATAAAGTGGTCTCGCCTTATCTGCGGTTTTGCTTTCTGCCATTTTGATTACCTTTAGTGAACCGCAATTAAGAAGCAGATAATCCTTCTTCTGACGAATATTGGAAGGTCTGTAGTAGACTAACGCTACGTCACAACATCTGTGTAATTCACCTTCCTTCATCTCATCCGTGGATATTTATGCTCTTTTTTTAAATAGTTTTTTTTTAATTTTTAAAATTTATTTTTGAGAGACAGAGAGAGAGACAGCAAGAGCAGGGGAGGGTCAGAGAGGGAGACACAGAATCTGAAGCAGGCTCCAGGCTTTGAGCTTTCAGCACAGAGCCTGACGTGGGGCTCGAACCACAAACCGTGAGATCATGATCTGAGCCAAAGCCGGACGCTCAACCGCCTGAGCCACCCAGACACCCCAGGCTCTTAATAACACAAGGAGAAAAAGAGTGACCACAGTATCATAAGATATTTAGAGAGAGAGGCACATTCACATAACTTTTATAACAATTTATTGTTATAATTGTTTTGTTTTATTATCAGTTTTTGTTGTTAAGTCTCCTGATTTATAAATTAAAATTTGATCATAGGTACATATGTTTATATAAAAAATAGTATATATAGGGGTCAATACTATCTGTGGTTTCAGGCAGCCACTGGGGGGTCTTGGAATGTCTCCCTCCACAGGTAAGGGGGGACTGCTGTGCATATAAAATATAAATGTTATACCCAAAGACCATAGACACGTTCTTTCATCATTCTCAAGTCTGTATTAAGTTTCCTGGGTGTAGGTAGTCCATTATTTTATGATAATAATTGTTTTTCCTATGGACTTGTTCATTTGATAAAGGTCATAATGGGATTTAACCTTTATGTGTGTGTGTGTGTGTGCACGCGTGCGTGCGCACACGTGCTGTTCATGTGCTATTAATTGTAGAAGAAATGTGGACAAGGCCTTACAGAAGGTAGATGAAGCTTTACAGAGGACTTAGTCCAATTTCTCCATTTTAAACTGAGGTCAGAATTCGTGATGTTATGTGGTTGCTACCCAAGAAGATATAGCTTGTTAGAGCAGAATTAATACTGGAAGCCAGGTTGACAGACTCTCAGTGGAATGTTCTTTCATTTTGCTACTATCAAGTATCATACAAGTTTTTAAATACATTTAGCACTGTATATTATAGAACTTTCCTTTACTAACAGTCTCCTTCCCCAAGCAAGAAGTGTCCACGGTCTCAGTTAAAGCTTTATAGCTAAAAAAAGTAGAGGAAGCAGAGGGTATATATTTTCAGAGCCAAAGCTAAGCCATAATTTCTTTTCTCCTTACCATCAATTTACCACCTTTAAAATTCAATTTTTTTCCAGATATCTTTGAAATCTTATCCTGTGTGATTCACCTGATAGTTTCACTTTTGAAGAGACATTTCTGGAAGCCCTACCTAATGACTTTCATAACATACCACATGCTATCCTGCTCTTCCAGAAGGCCAAAAAAGGTGTTTTATTTTTTTCAGTTAGGGCTCTGTTATTAAGGGTGAGTGGGAGGCTGCATATTGTGAGGGCACTGACGTCTCTGTCACAGGGATCTTTCTTGACACCACCAGAAGCAGTCTTCTCCCTCCTGTGTTATATCAGTGATTTAATTTCCTTCTTAGAATTTATCTGAATTGATCTCTATTCACCTGTGTGCTTATTCATTGTTTTTCTCTCTTTTCATGAGAACATAAGCTTCCTGAGAGCAGGAAGCTGGTCTGTGTTATTCATCAGTGTACCTAGAGTACTTAGCCTTTGGTAGACACTCAACTATTATGAAAAGAATAAAAGAATTGTGGGGTCAGTGAGTTGAACATTTACAAGGTTTGGATCCAAATGATTAAATCATCTCCGTGACATGTCAAAATTTGCAATCCCATTAGTGATGTCTATGAGGATCCTTTTCCTTCCATCCTCTAAAAACCTAGGTATTATAATGTAATAAAAAGTCCTTGTTAATGTGGTAGGCAAAATGTTTAAAAACTAAGCCTTCTTATTCTTATTTTAATGTACAATTCTTTGTTGAAGTACATTTTTGAAAAATTTTATTCAGACTAGTTAAGATTTTTTTTTTTATTGTGATAACACAAAGGGATAAACTTTCGTGATCAAGAAATTCAGTTAATCTTCCTGGAGAATGCTAGGTAAATCAAGGTTACTGGACCAGCCTGTCTCCGTTATGAAGATCAAACATGTATGAAAGCACTTTTGGAAGTAAAAACAAGTCATGCAATCATAATGATGTGTTATATTCAAAATGGGAATGCAGAGAATATTAATGGTTTTACTCAAATGGCGTATTTAATAAGGCACAGTAAAGATACCTCATTATATTTGGTGGGACATTGGTGGTGTTCAGAACTACCAGAACTACCAGTATGGACAGAAAGGAAGAAATTGGTTGGCTCTTTCCCCAACCACTTATTCACCCACAGGGCACTGTGAATCCCCCAATGAGAACTCATTGCTCATAAGGACCAATTAACCCAAGTAACCAATGCCTTTCATTCTTGCAAATGCACACAGAAGAATACTTAGTATCCGAAGGGCTCTGGCTTCAGTCTCATGTTTATAGGTCAAAGTTACCACTCTTTTTCTAATAGAAATATGTGAGTTTTTTTCTTGATGTTAATTTCATATCCTTTTTTTGTTATTTTTTCAAATTTATATTTACATTCTCGTTAGTTTTTTTTAAATTTTTTAAAATTTTATTTATTTTTGAGAGGCAGAGAGGGATACAGCATGAATGGGGGAGGAGCAGAGAGAAAGGCAGACAAAGAATCTGAAGCAGGCTCCAGGCTCTGCGCTGGCAGCACAGAGCCTGACGCGGGGCTCAAACCCACGGACTGTGAGATCATGACCTGGGCTGAAGTCAGTCGCTTAACTGTCTTAGCCACCCAGGGATCCCTACATTCTACTTAGTTAACATACAGTATAATATTGTTTTCACAAAGATAACTGTGGCTCCATGAAATGTGTTTCTTTCTGGGGGCTGACTTCATTTTAAGCCTGTCTTTTCCTTGTCCTTGTGGCAGAACGCATGCGAGTGGGTGAGCAGGGGTGCTGTGGGACGGTCAGGGGGTGGCGAGAGAACCTTTTAGGGGCATTGTGATCAGCTCTGTTGCTCTGCAGCTCTCCAGAGATTGCAGAATGACCAGACTCAATCCTCTCTCCACTCAATTCTTCTGTGTATTTTGGTCTGTTGATTTTCCAGTGTCCGTAACCCAAAGCAACATATCTTTCTTGGCATGTTTGGAAAGGGAGCTGTTGCTGAGATTATTGGACTCAAGAGGGAAAGGTCTGGTGTTTACACAGTATAATACGGGGCATTATTCTAAGCTGAAGATTGCATGGTTATAGACGTCTGTGAGGCCAGATTTTCCTAACCATTTTAATAAAACTAATGAAAACCAGCAAACTTGACACAGTCGTTGCTCAAAGGAGCTTTGGTGTTCGATAAATACTTTTCCTTTTCTAGGGTTTATATTCTAGCTATTACATTTGGAAGCAGAATGCACACTCATCATAAAATGCCTAAGCTTCCTCTTTGGAATTCAATGTAATTAAAGCAGAAAGTATTTAAGCTTCTAGTAATGCTAGTCTTATGTGAGTAGTTTTGGGGGACACCCAAGAAGTCCTGTAAATGGGGTCCTAATTATGTAAAGTAATATAAAAGCCCATTTCCAGCTTTCAGTTCCCAATTCATTCACCTGAGAAATGCTTTCTCTGGATAGGACAGGATAACTGGCTCCTTTAATTGGTCCTCATTCTGCAGAGACACAAGGAAAATGTTCCCAGGTGACCCGTTCTGTGGCTGATACCTTCCTTTCATGTGCTCACACTGTAACACACTTAGCACACCCATAGGTTGTGATCTCCAACAGGGCAAGGTAATTCAACTTTGGAAAAGGAGGTATCTAGAGAATGAGCAAGTCACACGATTTCCCTAAGAGGTGTGAAGTACGGAATATAATGGTTTTGAGTTTCCATGTGGTTCTTTACTTGGCACTTGAAGATGCCTTCCCCTATCAGGATCATTGATACCTAGTCTTTGCCTCCTAACCTGTGAGATTGCTGTGTGAAGGCTGATTTTCACACCAGATTGACCCTCCTCTCTCATTTCTGGTAGGCCTAAAGAACCCCCCTCCACCAGCTTTACTGATATGTAATTCACATACCATACCATTCACTCATTTTCAATGTATGTTCATAGATAGGTGCAGCCATCGCTACAGTTGGTACAAGAGCACTTTCATCAACTCGAGAAGAAACCAAATTTTTTGTAGCTGTCACCTGTCTGTCTTCCCATCCCCTCTAACCCCAAACAACCACTACTCCAGTTTCTTCTTCGTTTTTTTATCTCGGAAGCTCCCATGAATCTGCACTCGATATAAATCTCCACTGTTTTCTGATCAGTTCTTACCTGGTCCTTGATGTGTGCCCTCCCCTTCAGTCAGAGCCAGTGCGCTAGGAACAGAATGATCTGACAGCAAAAGTAGCACCACAGAAGCTGAGGGTTGGGGTTAGCACAGAGCATTCTCGGGTGAACTGATAACCTTGACCCAGCATTTGGAGAACCTCCTCAGCTTTAAGTCTTTTCATGGAAATCAAATGCAGGGGATTCGTGTTTTTTGCCTCTTCTGAAGTACAACAGTGCTTTGTTGCTTAGCTTCTCACTGTACCTTCACCATGTGGTTTCCTTTCATTTACTTCCACCCTCTACCCTGCTTGCCCTCGGGATTTTTCATCTGTATCTACCGCCTTCCTCTGGGAACAAATGAATAATCCTTCTTCTGGCTTTTGCTGTCAGTCAGTTTGGATATTGGTTGTCTTCTCAGCCATAAACTTTAGCAGAGCTTTGTCCTTGATTTGGGAAGAACAGTGAGTCAACATTATTTATCTTTGCTGAAGGCTGTATCTTCACCACCTTAAAGCAGCATTACTCTGTCAAATCATCCCGAAGCTGCAAGGCACTATATATTATTTAAACTGATAGTTCTTTTCTATTGAAGGGCATTGTCCAATCTCTTATTGAAATGTCTCCACTTATGGTCCTGAATATTTCCAAGAAGGGTAAGCATGAGAAAAGGTGTACAGGGGGATGTTTAAGCAGGAGGAGGGGCCCCCCAGTCCCTGGTACTGGTGGGCATGACAGAAGACAGAGCGTGGCAGAAACCAGTGGAACTAGCCATTTCTGAAATAACAAGTAGAAGTTTGATCATTTTCTTTTGGTTTCCCAGTTACACTTTCATTTTAAAAATCACAAGCTTTTAACCATTCCACATTCACTTTTTATTTTGAAAACACAAGTATCAGGCTTTTAAAACTGTCACTGAATAATCCTATTCTTTGAGTGTGAAAAATCTGTGGTGTTAGAAAGCCTCTCATTTCTTAAATAGGCTTAAACATACTTCAACTGTCCTGACACCGCCTGATGCAATCAGGACTGAAAAGACTGGAATGAACCTAAATCTAGTGCATCCAAATGTTTGTTTTAGGCTCTTTCACTTGTTAATAAGTCACTTCATGAAAACTTCAAGCCCCCTAATATATAATAAAATTGCATGATTCAATAAACACTACTTTATCCTTATAGTGCCCTCACATGAGTACTTCATGAGTACTTCTTATAATTCCCACCCCCCATCTTTTTTTTAATTCTTGAAGCTTTAATTAACCGAGGGTGTAGTCCTCTTGGATGATGTCAGTTCTTCTAAGGCAAAAACGAGCATTTCCTTATGTTCTTAATTTTCAGAGCCATAAGAGCAGCATTTTCTCCTCTTAGCACCACTAGCGCCGGAGGAGGTAACGCAGAAGTGTGGCAGGGTGGCATACATTTACACACTTCCATGTGGCCCCGGCTGCAGGTTTCCCATGGCAGCAGCCCATTCTTCCTCTCCTGAGTCATGTCAGAGCCAAAGGCCCTATAAGGGAAAGATTCCCTGCTCCATGATGAAATACCAGCACATGACATTCTTTCTAATGAGTCACAGTCAATAAAAATTGTTTTCCAAATGAGTCTGAGTACGCCTCTCCACCAAGCTACAGGAAGGAAAAATCTTTATCAAATCAAAGCATCATGTTTCATCAGCTAAGCGCAGAGAGACCTTTCACTTCAGTAAGCAAAGTGAAATGTGTTTCCACACAGAGTGAAAATCCAATCTGTCCTTATTTTTCTTAAGCTCTGCATGTTCTGCCGTAAGAGGAAGAGAGAGAGAAATGCATACTGGCAAGTGTGTTCAGGGCTTGGGGGAGGAGGAGAAGATACTAAGGAGGTTTGTGCACGATAGTAATGAAATGTCTGAAGGTATTTCGAACGTCTGAGAACTTTCATATAAACATTAAGAGATAGGGGTTGTTTATACAGTGTAGGTGAACATGGTCTTAACTTGGAATCCTGTTTTTAAGAGAAGCAGCAATTTATTAGAAGTGCCTTTCTGTCGTGTTGTCACTAAAGGGACTTATGGTGCTCTAAGTGAACCCACAAATGATCTCAAAGGTGTGCACACCTCAGCTATGGATGTGTTAACCCTTTGGGCTCTAGAAAATGGAAATGAGGGACAACCATGTAATGATTGTCCAAAGGTTAAGTATCATTACCATGAAAAGGAAAGAAGAAAATTTTAAAGAGGAAATGCAAGCAAGTCATGTGACACACATTTCAGGGTACAACAGAGGGTGTGTAAATTTTAAGGCTGGCATCCCTAAAATTCCCTAAAACAGAAGATATATAACATATAGGGTTCAACTATAAATCAGAGCAAACCCAAGTCAGAACTAGATGAAGGATTTAAATATGACCAGTGCTCCAAAGTGTAAGTAACACCACAGAAAGTGAGAACCCATTTGGACCTTGAACATGACCTTGTCTCAAGCACCCCTGATAAAGTTACCTAGTAAGGAAAAGGGGCAGGGGCAGAGAATTAAAATCTTTATCCATCCATTGAGAGTTTATTTGTTTCAATGGCCCAAGTGTCTCTGGTAAGGCCGTGTGCTTGTCTTTCTGAATCGGGGAGAACCAAAATTATATTCAGAAAAGGGTAACTAGAGTGGCAGAAAAGAAATGAGAAATGGCTGAAAAATGCAGGCATGTTTCCCAACCAGAGGAGAAATCTGACCGAAGACAACAGGGCTGCCAGGACTGTGAGGAAGAAGAGGGAGCGTATGTTCTCTAATGTTCCAGAAGGCACGGCTAAGGCCAACGCAGAACTGCCCAGCACTTTGAAGGGGGCTCTCTGCAGGGAGATATTGATGATGCAGAACATTGGGATTTATTTCAAGGCCACAGCAAGGGGGCATGGGGAGATGGGTACGAAACCATGGCGGGAAGCTAGGGAAGGCTGTTAGGAAAATACTCCTGACAGGTTTCTGTGCCCTCACTGTCTCCCCTCTGCACAGACCAGTGTTTGTTATCTCCTGAGCAGGTTGCATTGCTGGTCGGAACATTTAATTGGCTACCCATTACCTACTGAATCATGCTCAAACTCCCTTTCCTAGTGCAAAGCTTTCTGTAATGTGGCTTTAAACTCCTTTACCAGCTGTATCATTAATCATTTTTCTTGTCTATGTACCGTTCACCTCTGAAAACCCTCCCCACTCAATCCCCTGCCTGTTGAAAACTTTTAGGGCCCTGTGAAAACTTGGCCTTTTCCTTGAAGCCCTCCTCATGCCAACTGAATGCACCACTTCTTTCTGACACTGACCCCAGGCTGTCTTCTTTTCTAAAATTATGTATTCATATCGCACCCCACAGCTTGCAAAGTATTTTCACAAATATGTCCTATTATCTACCTGGGAGGTTTTTATTCCTGCTTTGCAACAGCTCAGGCTTTGAGAGTTTGAGAAACTTGTCCAAAGTCCTAGAGCTATTATTTGGTAGAGCTGGAATTCAAATGCAAGTTTTCTGACCCTAAATCCAGGAGCTATTTCCCTCCTAGCATTGTGATGAGGTTTAGTTAAAAAAAAAATTAAGTATGAGAGTAATTTTCAAATTCTGAAGTGCTATGTGCATGAAAGAAGGGATTTTTCCATTGACTGCAGTATTCTAGAAGCCAGAGACTAGGGCACTTTCATCTTTGCATATAAATGCACGTTCTCAGGCTCCCCCCCAGACCTGCTGAATCTGGTTCAAGATCTTGGTTTTAACAAGCACTCCATGTATTCTGATGTGCGCTCCAGCCTCAGAAGTAGGGCTGTAAGAAGATTATCTTTTTTTTTGTGGGGCCCTTGTGCCCCAGACGCTTCAGGGGAATTATCAGATCAGTAATAAACACACAAACTTCAATTCTCAGAGGAGAGGATGCCTTTTAGTGCTGAGTAAGCAAAAATGTTATGGAGGATTAAAAAAAATTTAAAGACTAAACTAGCAAGATTAGGAGCTCTAAAAGGGTGTTGTCTTACCTGGAAGGCAGGTGACAGGTGGAGATTTAAGTGGAGGAGGTAAGAAGACAGGGCTTTGAAAGGGAAGCTCTTCATGGTTATCAGAGAAACTCACAGGGAGGGGAAAGAAAAGATTTATTACGGAATTTTAATTTGGGAAAGACGTGACATTAAAAAAAAATTCTTTTTAAGAGCTGCTGACAACAGACTTTTGGTAAAAGGGCAGAATAATCCAGGAGGATCCAAAGTTTCGTGGGAGGGCAGTGAGATTCTGGAAGGCAAGGTTAACCTCTTAGCCTGGAAAAATGGACTTGGACATTTGAGTGCCTGTGACCATTTTGTTTTGGAAACACTAATGTGAGTTCAGCTATTGCATACTTTTATTTTTCCTAAGCCATATGTTGTTCTAAAGAGAAAGAGTTCTGGTTTCTTTAGGCTATTTGCATAATGCAAAATATTGATTGGTACTCTCATTTGAAATGCATACAGAATTATCTTGCAAAAAAGAGGAACTTGCTAAAGTTCAAATGACCACATAGCCCAGCCGCCAGCCATCTGAATAGCCATGCCCTACAAGTCTCTGGGACCCTTCTATTGTGAATTTGCATTTAATGGCTTGAGAGAATGGCTTGGGTCACCACCCATACGTATATTATTGGAAATCCATCATCCTTACCCTGATCTTCCTCTAGGTTTCTACGGGTTCATGTTTTCCTAATCAGCTGATGAGGTAATTTTGGACAGCACCTAAGGATGGGGAGCTGGTGGTCAGAGGAACCAACCACGTAATTTGAGGGTTAGAACTTTCCCTATGACCTCCTACCCTCTAGGGTGGGGAAAGGGACTAGAAATTGAGTTCAGTCACCAATAGCCAGTGAATTAATCAATCACACCTGTCTAATGAAGCCTCTATAGACACCCAAAGGGCAGGATTCAGACAGCCTCCAGGTCAGTAAATGAGTTGGAGGCTCTAGGAGGGTAAGGCGTCTGCAGAGAACATGGAAACTCAGAGCCCTTTCTCACATAGCCGACCCTCCGCATCTCTTCCGTCTGGCTATTCATGAGGTATAGCCTTTTATCATAAGCCAGCAATCTAGGAAGTAAACTGTTTTCTTGAGTTCTCTGAGGAGAACTCTAGCAAATCAAGTGAGCCAAAAGTGGGCTGAAGGGTGGTGTTGTGATATATAGTCAGTCTGTCATAAGCACAGGTGACACCCCAGACTTGTGACTGGCATCTGCATGGGCAGGTATGGGGGGGATGGAGTTTTGTGGGGCTGAGCCCTTAGTCTGTGGGAGCTGACGCTACCTCCAGGGGGATGGTGTCAGAAGCGGGGTGACTTGTATGACACCTAGCTGCTGTCGCAGAATTGCTTCTTGTGGGAAAACTAGCACACCATCTGGGAGCCTTCGAGAATAAAGGAGACACACACGAGGGTGTCCTTCCTTTGTATAAGCTTTCAGTGAGGATATTGGCCAACTTAGGGAGACGGTGGCCCAGCCCATAATGGGCTACTGCTTAAAATTGACTATTATCCTAAAGCATTTACCAGTGAAATATAATGTGTGGAATTTCTTTCCAAATAATCAATAGGGGAGGGAATGAGTGGGTGGGGCATTTTCAATGAAATAAGGTTGACCATGAGTTCATTGTCGAAGTGGGCATGGTGTATGGTAGTTCATTATACTAATCTATTTACTTCTTTGTATGCTTGAAATTATCCATAATAAATGATTTTTTTGAAAGTGGATGTTAAATATCACTGTCCTAGAATCCTTCAGCTATCCCTGGCATGGGCAGTTTCTCCCTAGCCATCCTTCTCTGCCTACTGATATGTTTGTCTGGATCACCCATGCCCCTCTGCTACCCATTTCTTCACCTCTCTCTCTTTCTATGACCCACTAAAACCCTGTCTTACCCACCTCAGCAAAATGCTACATCATCATCATCATCATCATCATCATCATCATCATCATCATATTAATCATCATCAATATCATCCTGTTCTATACAAAGCAAACAATTTAATTCTTTGTTGAGGCTTCTCATAAGCCCAAACTGTGCGTATCTACTCTTTTGCAACTAAACATACCCACTCATACGGTTTTCATGAAGAAGAGCAGTTCTAATCTCATGAAGAATTTTGCCTTCCTCCTACTCCATCTGCAGCAAGCTTTAAAAGTCACTGTATTTCCCCCATGAAAACTCTAAAATTCGTTTAGCCTCAAAGTAGAAATCCTGAATGGTAGATATTTTTCCTATGATTTCCGGGAAGGGAACTTAGTCCCTGTCTGGAGAAACCTCCATCAGGACAGGTCCAGCTATGAGACTTGACTCTTGATTTGTCACTGGTTTGGAGGGGCACGATAGAAATCTACACAATCTCCGATAACTGTTGTTTTGTACAAGACAATTTCTGTAAGAATACAAATTTCTGTATTTCTCTTCCTTTAAACACTCTTACTCCTTTTACCAGAACTTCTGGCAAGTAAGCTGTTGACTCACGATATTGTATCACTTCCTTCCTCTGGCTCACTTCCAGTGGAGATGCTAATGAGTTGCCAAGTGACCAGGGCAGGACAAGACAGAAAAGTGCCTTCCCTGCACTTGATCATCTGGGCGTTAACGACCTGGAGCCAGCAATGACAAACTGAGGCAGTTAGGCTGAATGAAGAGATATCTCCTGCCTTTGTTTCCTGTAGAGTCCAGATTTTGTAGTGCATCTAGATGTATAGAAAAGGCAGCAGCGGGGCTAACCTGCACATCTCAGGGGTCTTAGTCTCAGCCGCGTTGGAAAGATATCGCGAGACGCTTGTGGGGTGGCTGGATCTGGCTCTTATCTTAGCGAGGAGGCACCTGCTTGGGAACACGTGGCCAAATGGCTTGTCTCCTTACCCACTTCTCAAGGCTCAAGCTGACAGTCCAGCTTGAACCTATCTGGGGTTGCAAAGAAGGCCTTTGTAGGAACGTAAGGAAAGTTATTGGTGAAATGCCCGGAGAGTCATAATTACAGAAGTCCGGGCTGGACAGTTCCAGGTGAGGTAAAGTGTGTGGCATGGGTTGGAGAAAAATGAGGAGGAGGGAATCTCCTAAATTTTATAAGTCATAGGAGTAAGAGTTGCCAGATAAAATATGGGCTACACACTCAAGTAGTAATTTCAGATAAGCAACAAATACATATTTAGTATGAGCCTGTTTAGCATAAGCATATTCAAATACTACATGGGTGCACGTGTACTAAGAATGTATTTGCAGTTTATCTGAAACTCAGATTAGACTGGGTCCTGCATTTTCATTTGCTGATGACCCTATATACTAGCCTGGTCATTCTGACCTTTTTTAGTTCCCTTGTCTGACCTTTATAGTTCCGCTGAATGTAACAAATGGTCCTGGTGTATTTGTCTGGGTGAAGCAAACACAATGGCTGTTGTAATACTGCTTTATCTTGACCTACTTTCAGTGGGAAAAAAACACTTATTGTTTTCCTTTGGGAATGTTGTTAAAACAATGACTGTGCCATGAAAATAACTCTCATCCAAAGGTTTTATTACAACACATATGCTTCTTGGAGACAGTGTACCATTGAGACTTCAGACATCGCTCCTTAATTCCATTCATTTCTTGCCTTTCATGCCTTTTTACAATGTTTTTATTATAAACAAATTTAAACATATGCTACCAAAGAAAGAACAAAACAATGAACCTCCATCACCTGGCTCAATAATCATCAACTTATGATCAATACTGCTTCATCTATACCACCGCTTATGTCCAGCCCAACCCCATTATTTTGAAACAAATCCCGGAAAGCTGGAGCTTTATGGCCTTACAACTTTCTATTGCTCTTGGTACTTTTTTTTTCCCTTGATAATGGGACTGTATGAGTGGCAGCTACCCCAAAATCTTCTGAATGCTTCTCCATGTTTTCTGGTTCCCGTTTCGCTAGGCTTCCCAATACAATACCCCCAAATCTGTATTTTCTCAGCCTTCCTTGTACCTGACACAAGACTTTGGCTGGGACTCAAGCCATGAAAGGAATCAGGAAGGGTAGTAGGTACATACCCTCTCTGCAATGTTGTTCTGGGATCTGTTCCTGGAAGCTGACCTGAGAGCGTGCTACTCCAGCTTTTCCAATGAGTCTGTGAGCACTATAGCATACTTTAATGGTTCCTTCATGAACCAACTAGAGGGGATTCCATTGAGTTTCACTTGGTAGCCTGACTGCTACAAAAGCTGATCATGGTTGACTTTCCAAAGAGGCAAGAGAGGAGAGGTGCATACAAGGGATGAAGTCACTCAGAAGAAAAGGGTGATGATTTGTGTGAGTTTAATAATTCATTGAGCATTTCAAGCTTACGGGACTGTCCTAGAGCAAAAAGTTCTTAAAGTGTGGCTTCCAATCAGCAGCATCAACATCACTTAGAGACTTGTAAATTCAATTTTTGGGGCCCATTCCCAAGACCTAGTGAATCAGAAACCTTGATGGTGGGGGGAGGCCCAGCAATCTGGGCTAGACAATTTAAATCTGGAATCAAAAATGACAGCTTGAGGACCAAATCCTGCCCGCTGCCTGTTTTGATAAGTAAGACTTTACTGGGATACAACTACAATTGTGTATGTATTGTCTCTGCTTTAGTGTTACAATGGGAAGGTTGAGTTGTTGTGACAGAGACCACATGGCCCCTAAAACCTAAAATATTTACTACTTGGCCCTTTACAGGAAAAGATTTGCTGACTTCTGATTTAGATTCATGTTAAATGATGAGTCAATAAAAATAAAAGAGAATGAGTCAAGAAGAGTTGGACAGGAATGCCTGACACTAATTCAGAACAAAGTGTAGCTGTTGGGAATGGTTTGCATAAAAGAAGAGTCTCCCACCATTTAGCGGAGGTCTGTGGAATACAGAATAGCTGGCAAATTCTAACTTCTATCAATGGCAATCTTTGCTGCTGAGGACTTAAATTTAACAGAATTTTATTTGATCAAAATACTTTTTTTAAAAAATGTGTGTGTATGCAGAAGACAAATAATCTCTTAGACAACCAGGAGCAATGACAGGAAAAGCAGATCAAAGCCTGACTCTATCCCTAGTATTAGGGAAATGACTCTAGTCGTCTTCCAAATCCAAATATGTTTATCTGTGTTGTTGGGGCGTTTTTCACAAATGCCAAAACATAGGGATAATGGGCTTGCAAATAAATTCAGAGGGTGCAGAGGGGGGCTGGGTTAGATTATTTGAGATTGATATAGTGCAATAGAACTCTTCAAAGCAAGTAGAGATGACTGTTACTTGGTCATGCTTCATGGTATGACCTCTGATCCTTCCAGTGAAAGAAAAGGAAGCCACGTGGTGAGGGCTCCACCTACTAGTCCCTCACTAAGTGAACCCCAGCGTAACGCTCAGGGGCATGTTCACTGGGTACCATTGATTCTGGCAAGCGTTTTTCCTCCCTGGTTGTCAGTTTTCTTGCCTGGAAAATGAAGGGGTGGGAACAAATGATCTCTAGGATTCTTTCTAGTTCAAAAAATTCAACAATTGCTCTGTAAATGGTCAAATGCTTCTTCTTGCACTGATTTCAGTCACTAAAATACTTCTTAGAGACCACGCAGTACTCAAATCTAGACTCGTCAAAGAAGAAGGAAATAGTTATTCTTATACACTGCTAGTGCAGTCGCTTCCTTGGAGGACAGGTTTATAATGTACAATGGAAGACTTAAAAACAATGCAATTTCTTTGACCCAGCAATTCCACTTTTAACAAGAATAAGATCAGATGGGTTCAATCACATAGCACCAATCACACAGCACATATTGGTTTCAGCACTGTTCATAACAATGGAATATTAAAAGCAACCTAAATGTCCTACCTAAACAATTTGTTGAACAATTCGTGGTATGTACATATTATGGAATATTATGCAGTCATCTAAAATGATGTTGTAAGAGTATACTCATTAACATGGATAAATACCCATACTATTGAGTGAACAAAAGCTTTGAGCATCATTTTTTATTATCATATTTTTCAGGAATGGGCCTACTATTGTTTATACCTATCTATATACCTACATTATAATCTGTAAGGGCACACATAAAATTTCTCAGAGTGGTTACTGTTGGGTGGTAGGATTGTGAATACTTTTGATCCCCTTCTTTCATCTTGATTTTTAATTTTTCTGCAGTGACAATGTATTACTTCTGTATCTTAATTCACGCATATACACACTCATACATCCACATCTCTCAGTTCAGAGAAGAAACACGAAATTGAAATGGGTGAATGAAGACATCTGCACTCTGTCCCAGTGGACCCAACAACCACCCCATGAACCTAGATGGGCTGCAGGCCCCACAAGGGTTACAGGTTGCTCTACTTTTGCAGAGAAAGAGGTGGAGGCTGGCACATATGATACCTGGGGGCCCTTGGTCCTCCTCACATCCTGACGAGGATGTCAAACCATCCCAGCTTGCCTGGGACCGAGGAACCACCCAGAATATGACGTTTTTGGTGCTATACTGGGAAAGCCCCAGGCAAACGGGCACAAGTTGATCATGTTGTTCCTGGCAGGCTGGGAAGAATGGCTAGTACTGACGCAGGTATGCAGAGGTGCGTTTCTGACTCACTCTGTGGTATGTGGCCTCTTGAGAGATTGCTTATGAGACGGTGGCTGATCACCGACTCTCCTGGCCAGGAGAGGCTGTGAGCTCAGCAAGGTGGGGTCAGTGCTCCGAAGAGGCTTTCTGACCCTGAAGAAAGCAGAGCTCATTTCAGATGACACCTTGTCTCTGCATTTATCGCAGTGCATGCATTTGTTCTGTGTCTGAGCCTCTGTAAGGAAAATGAAACGAAGTGTGATCTGAAAATAAGTCAGGCCAAATAGCCATTCAATGACTTAATTTCTTACTTCAATTATTATTAAACATTGAAAGAATCAATGTTGCTGAATTTGTGATTGCTGTAACTCATCAGCCCCGTTGCACCCATTCGGCTAAAGCTTTCGACATCCTTCTTTTATAAGACGAGAAAGAGGAAAGGGATCAGGACCGGGGACCAGCAAACCACAGCTGGTGTGGAAAGGAAATTTGACATGTGACGGAAGTGGAAGTCCGTGTAAACTGCTGGGAGCTTAACATTGAAGCTTTCTGCCCGTGCCACACATGCACACGTTTGTAGGTGATGGGTGAGATGGGTCCAGTGCTGATTCAACAAAGGGAAGTTGAAGATGGTCTCCTCTTGCTGCCCCTCATCCTTTAATGTTTTAACTTTTTATTCTTTTAATTAAAAAATTTTTGAGAGAAGAAGCATGAATGAGGAAGAGAGAGAGAACCTTAAGCAGGCTCCATGCTCAACACAGAGCCTGACTCAGGGCTTGATCCCATGACCCTGGGTTCATGACCTGAGCTGAAATCAAGAGTCAGATGCTTAACAGACTGAGCCACCCAGGCACCACTGTCATCCCTTATTTGAAAGTAGCACACCTTCTTTTCCATCAGCTGAGTCAAGAGATGTTCTCACGGGGAATTTCAAGGAACCTGCCTCACTGCTGACACCCACATTGTTCCCTTTGGACATTAGCATGCTAGAGTGCTCTGTCAGGGATGCGTACGGGTGAACATCTCCACAAACAGCCTGAGCACATTCCCTGACCTGGTCATTTGGTGTGTCACCAGGCATTCCTTCTATGTTCTATGATAAAGTGCAAAATTACATTTTTCCTCGCCCAGGGGTCCACACACATAGTGAGGTGGGACAGCCCACACTCTAGAATGAGCCAGACTTGAGATTGAACTGCCGCTCAACCACTGTCTAACTGTGTGACATTGGTTATGTGACATTGCTGAGTCTCAGTTTCCTCACACGTCCAATGGGAGTAAATATAATTCCTACATCATTCTTATTGTTCTTCTCTGCTGAGTTTCTCTGACTTGTGCTCCCTTACTGCCTGCAAAACTCATGGAGAGAATGAAGCTGGTCCAGGGTATTCTCTTCTCCGCCACACGGTGTCCGCTAGCCTGGAGGCTGGACCCATAGGGGCAATTTAGATTCATCTTTCTTTTCTGACAAAGGCTGTTCCATGTATGTTCCGTGTGGCCACGGGGGCTTCTCTGGCCCCCCAGGGGCTGTAGAATTCAGGAAGAAACAGAGGAGTCCCACTGACCCTGGTGAGGACTCAGGCTTCTACTATGGAGCTCTGGGAAGATAGGCTTTTTTCCTCCTCCTGGTCACCATCTCAGCCTTCCCAAGAGCCCACACCTTTCTGCTCCTCCCTTCCTCTTCTTTGTTAGCAGCACAAAATGACAAGGTTTGGGTAGCCAGCAACCCTTTGGGTTTTTCTTGTTTGTTTTACATCGTGAGGGAGAATAGGGGGATTAGGTAGGAGAGTCCACTTGGCTCTTTGCTGAAGAAATCAGAGGCGTGGCGAGATGGGTTCAGGTGCGTTTTGCTGGTGGGAATGCGAGTAAGATCCAGAGAAGCATGACATGACCGTGAGCGATGACAGAGCTTCCCTGAAGTCACCCCAGGAGAATGTCTCCCGACATGACCGACAGAAAGGAGGGCGTGCTGCCTTCCAGTGCAGGATGACTGGCAGCAGGGTGAGGTCACAGAGTGGATGCTGTTGAGCTGGCGTCAGTCCCACCGGACATTACCTTCCCGTGTGTGCGTGTGCAACACAGACACCCGCACACACGAGAGAGTGAGTAGTGACAACCCCACCTGAGTAAGCAAAGCTAGTCCAAGGGCCCAGGATGCTCACTTGCCCCAATTATCTAGAAACCTGGCTGCTTCAGCCTCCCTCTTACATTTTTTCAGAGAGAACAGGTGGCTGACGGAGCAGCGGGAGGAGGGCTGAGGTGAGCTCTAGGATGTTCTGCTGGTGTGAGGGCCCACGGGTGCCACATTGTAGACAACAGTTTGCACAAATATGTGAAAGCCTTTAGAAGTCCTCATTCATTGATCCAATAATTCTAGTTCTAGGCATCCAGCCAAAAGAAATCCCAGTGATGACGATGAGCACGTATGTTAAGGGTACTCACTATAGCATTATATAGTGCTGATATAATAATGGGGGGAAATCGGCATGGCCAAGGAAGGAAAAATATCTAAATATGTTTAAGTACATCTGTATGAGGGCATTACACAGCCCGCGGAAATAATGCTTTAGATGTATTCCATTTTAAACTGAAAAGTAATCCATGCATATTATTTAAAAGTTTAAGTTGTGCAATGGAGAAGAAATGAGAAGAAGGAGGTCTCTCTCCCACCTTAGACCCCAGTCCTTCCCTAGATATGACCACTCTCATCAGTTATAGATCGTGCTTTAGAAAGGAAAGGAGTGAAATAAGAAAATGATTCCAAAGTAATGGGAGGTGGGAAGATAAGAAAACTAACGGCTCAGTATAATTGAAGTCTGAGAGTGGGATGAAAGTACCCCAGAAAAGATATATTCCAGACTGTTTTCTGAGTGGTGCAATTAAGAGTACTTTTTATTTTCTGTTTTCCACTTTGTAAAAAATAATGTGCAATATTGCTTTCTGACACTCAGCATTTAGGGAGCCAAAGATTTTATTCAAGTTCAGAATTCAGCAAACATAAATGATCTTCTTTAAATAATAAATACTTAGGGGGGCCTGGGTGGCTCAGTCAGTTAAGCATCTGACTCTGGCTCCAGTCATGATCTCGTGATCCTTGGGTTCAAACCTCATGTCTGGGTCTGTGTTGACAGCTCTAGCCTGGAGCCTGCTTCTGATTCTGTGTCTCCTCTCTCTGACCCTTCCCCACTCATGCTCTGTCTCTCTGTCTCTCTCTCTCTGTCTCTCAAAAAATAAAATAAACATTAAAAATGTTTATATTTATGCATATATGTCCCCCAATTCTCTTCATGTGCAAGCTTACCTTACCACTGCAGCCAATCTGCTTTTGTTCTAGAATACCCAGAACATGAATTATATCTTCCCACTGACCCTTCTCCACCATCCCTAAATGAATACACACAAGTAAGTTCGAGTTCTTGCCATTATTTTGTGATCTTGTGCTTAAATAAAAAAGTTCCTCTCATTTTGCCTTTGAGTGCCAAACGCTCAAGTTTGAACTTTGCCTTTCTATAAATGAATCCATCAGGGAAAACAAATTTGACACGGGTTCTTAGGTCAAGGTCGAATGTTATGAGATTTTCCAAAAGAATCCCAAGGGAAAATAAGTGTCTGGTTTGCATATGACAGCACTTAGGAATGAACTCTCCAGTTCCCCAAAACATTAGATGTACCTCTGAGAGTCAAATGCAGAGTGCTGGATTTACAACAGGATTTCAGAACCCATACACAAGTTTTAAAGAGACAGACGTTTTTAAAGACCTCTAAAAGGACCCAGTAAGCAAAAGTGTTAGTTTCTGATGTTGGAAACTATATATTTCTGCACTTATATTGAAGTGTGTGTCTGTGTATCGATTATGAGATTCCCACAATGCTATGAAAATGGCTAAAGGAGAGGGGTTGGAAGGATATCAGCTCTCATTTTGTTCAGCATGTTTCTGTCCACACCACTGCACCCAGGACCAGGTTCACTGAGTCTGGGCTGGAACAAGGAAAGATCTTATTCATGTCCAGAAAATGGTTAATTGGTCAAGTAGGTGATGCTGTGAGTAATTAATTGAGCTGACATTTACTCTTGCCATAGATAAAACATATATGGGACCTATGTGATGATTGTTTGGCACCAAATGAGCACTGTTTCCTTCAGTCCTCCCGCATTTATCAACTTCTGAGGATAAATAACTACGGCAGCTATGAGCCGATGGTGCCTTCTTGAGACCTGGTGATTTATATATTCATAGATGTATTTTGTGTTAGTTTGCTAAAGCTACTATAACAAGGTAACACCAACCTGGCACCTTAAGCCACAGAAATTTATTTTCTCCACAGTTCTGGAGGCTAGAAGTCCAAGTCCAAGTCCAGCAAGGTCGGTGCATTCTGAGGAGTTTGGTGGAAGAGACCCATCCATGCTCTCCTAGCTCCTGGGGATTTGCTGGCAGTCTAACATTTTTTTGGCTTGTAGATGCATCCCCTATCCACATCTTCCTTCCCATCATGTGGTATTTTCTCTGTGAGTGTGCGTATCTCCAAATTTCTCCTTTTTATGAGGACACCAACCATATTAGGTCAAGTCCTGCCCTATTTCGGTATGACCTCATCTTAAGTAATTGCATCTGCAACAACCCTATTTCCAAATAGGGCCACAAATGAGGTACCGGGGGTTAGGACTTCAATATATGAATTTTTAAGGGATACAAATCAACCCATTCAACCCATTAGGTAAACAGGTAATGGGCATACAAGTGCACATGTTTGATATTTTTTGAGGGGAGTTAAGCACAGCAGGATGGAATCTTACTAGAATCCCATGGCATTATTATGACAAATGAGTGTATGTTGTCAATGACAGAGGTTCTGCATTACATACATTTGTGGCATTGCCTCTTATTTTGATGGTATAGTGACATTTCATGTGTCAGGTGTTTTTTGGCAAGAGTAATAGCTGCATCTGCCTGCAATCAGCATGTGGGCCAACTGACAAGCATCAGATGTGGTTTATGATTTCACAAAATTTCTTCCATTTCTCAGGGTCATTAGCATAATCTACTTCTTCATTCTGGTTTAGAAACTTGTTAATTCCACACTAGTTTCGTTTCACCTTGGGCAAGCATTCATTAGCAGGGCAAACACTCATGACCTGGGTCAGATACACGGTAGGATTGGGTCATCTAGAACTTGAAGATTTCTATGGCCTTGTGGTGACTGAACAAATGGAATTTCATGGTACTTTAGGTTTGCCTCATCTCACCAATGAGGATGGTGACCACACTACACATGTGTGACAATGAAGCTCTGTGACATTGCTGCTGTTCGTTCTGAAATCCGTGATCTCATCTGTTCTTTGATGTCATTCACAGAGAAACCAAGGGGTACTGAGCAGCTATGATAAGCTTCTCAGTACTGGTCCTTCAGAGAACAGATCTGGGCTAATCTGGATTACTCATCAGGGGTCAGGAAAACATTACATCTGGCCAAGAGAGCAAAGTACACATTTAAGGAAACAGAACATAAATCCCTGGATGTTCTAGAGAGATCTACCAGAAGACATTTGCTGAGTGTAGGGTACGGATACACAGACACTGAGAGACTACAAAATGGAAAGGCACAGTATCCATATGAATAATGTTGGTAAAACATTTTAAGACTTGAAACATAATGATTTTTTCAAAGAGACAGAGAGGTAGTTCTGAGTTTTAAGGGAGGATGCTAATATATTTTAAATACTTTTTATCATTTAAATACATTTTTTGAAATTATGGCTCCCCACATGCCCATTAGCTAGCTTCAGCAAATACTTTTTTATGAATTTTTTAAATGTTTATTTATTTTTTGAGAGAGAGAAACAGAGCATGAGCAGGGGAGGGACAGAGAGAGAGGGAGACAGAATCTGAAGCAGGACCCATGCTCTGAGCTGTCAGCACAGAGCCTGACACGGGGTTTGAACTTGGGAACAGCGAGATCATGACCTAGGCCGAAGTCGGATTCTTAGCCAACTAAGCCACCCAGGCATCCCTAGCTTCAACAGTTATTAAAAATTGTTCTAAAGTAATTGCTTGGGGCGCCTGGGTGGCTCAGTTAGTTAAGCAACCAACTTCGGCTCAGGTCATGATCTCGCAGTTCATGGGTTTGAGCCCTGCGTCAGACTCTGTGCTGACAGAGCTTGGATGGAGCCTTTCTTCTGATTCTGTGTCTCCCTCTCTCTCTGACCCTCCCCTGTTCACACTGTCTCTCTGTCTCTCTATCTCAAACCCTTGAGGAGAAAGTAGGAAAAAACCTCCTAGACCTCCACTGCAGCAACCTCCTACTTGACACATCCCCAAAGGCAAGGGAAATGAAAGCAAAACTGAACTCTTGGGACTTCATCAAGATAAAAAGCTTCTGCGGGGCGCCTGGGTGGCTCAGTCGGTTGAGCGGCCGGCTTCGGCTCAGGTCAGATCTCATGTTTGTGGGTTTGAGCCCCACGTCAGGCTCTGTGCAGACAGCTAGCTCAGAGCCTGGAGCCTGCTTCAGATTCTGTGTCTCCTTCTCTCTCTGCCCCTCCCCCTCTCATGCTCTGTCTCTCTCTGTATCAAAAATAAATAAAAAAACATTAAAAAAATTAAAAAAAAACCTTCTGCACTGCAAAGGAAACAATCAAGAAAACAAATAGGCAACTGACAGAATGGGAAAAGATAGTTGCAAATGACATACCAGATAAAAGGC